>NW_027439312.1:5000-15000 GCF_964188355.1 Buteo buteo
GGCGCCCCTACCTCATGCTCCGGGGTAGTACCGGTACCCCTACCGGTGCTCCGGGGTACACCTGCTGTCCCTACAGGCGCTCCGGGGTAGGCCCGGCCACCCTACCTGACCCTCCGGGGTCAGCCCGGTGTCCCTACCCGACGCTCCGGGGTAGGCCTGGCGCCCCTACCTCATCCTCCGGGGTAGTGCCGGTACCCCTGCCGGTGCTCCGGGGTACACCTGCGGTCCCTACAGGCGCTCCGGGGTAGGCCCGGCCACCCTACCTGACCCTCCGGGGTCAGCCCGGTATCCCTACCCGACGCTCCGGGGTAGGCCTGGCGCCCCTACCTCATCCTCCGGGGTAGTACCCGTACCCCTACCGGTGCTCCGGGATACACCTGCGGTCCCTACAGGCGCTCCGGGGTAGGCCCGGCCACCCTACCTGACCCTCTGGGGTCAGCCCGGTGTCCCTACCCGACGCTCCGGGGTACGCCTGGCGCCCCTACCTCATGCTCCGGGGTAGTGCCGGTACCCCTGCCGGTGCTCCGGGGTACACCTGCGGTCCCTACAGGCGCTCCGGGGTAGGCCCGGCCACCCTACCTGACCCTCCGGGGTCAGCCCGGTATCCCTACCCGACGCTCCGGGGTAGGCCTGGCGCCCCTACCTCATCCTCCGGGGTAGTGCCGGTACCCCTGCCGGTGCTCCGGGGTACACCTGCGGTCCCTACAGGCGCTCCGGGGTAGGCCCGGCCACCCTACCTGACCCTCCGGGGTCAGCCCGGTGTCCCTACCCGACGCTCCGGGGTAGGCCTGGCGCCCCTACCTCATCCTCCGGGGTAGTGCCGGTACCCCTGCCGGTGCTCCGGGATACCCCTGCGGTCCCTACAGGCGCTCCGGGGTAGGCCCGGCCACCCTACCTGACCCTCTGGGGTCAGCCCGGTGTCCCTACCCGACGCTCCGGGGTAGGCCTGGCGCCCCTACCTCATCCTCCGGGGTAGTGCCGGTACCCCTGCCGGTGCTCCGGGGTACACCTGCGGTCCCTACAGGCGCTCCGGGGTAGGCCCGGCCACCCTACCTGACCCTCCGGGGTCAGCCCGGTATCCCTACCCGACGCTCCGGGGTAGGCCTGGCGCCCCTACCTCATCCTCCGGGGTAGTGCCGGTACCCCTGCCGGTGCTCCGGGGTACACCTGCGGTCCCTACAGGCGCTCCGGGGTAGGCCCGGCCACCCTACCTGACCCTCTGGGGTCAGCCCGGTGTCCCTACCCGACGCTCCGGGGTAGGCCTGGCGCCCCTACCTCATCCTCCGGGGTAGTGCCGGTACCCCTGCCGGTGCTCCGGGGTACACCTGCGGTCCCTACAGGCGCTCCGGGGTAGGCCCGGCCACCCTACCTGACCCTCCGGGGTCAGCCCGGTGTCCCTACCCGACGCTCCGGGGTAGGCCTGGCGCCCCTACCTCATCCTCCGGGGTAGTGCCGGTACCCCTACCGGTGCTCCGGGATACCCCTGCGGTCCCTACAGGCGCTCCGGGGTAGGCCCGGCCACCCTACCTGACCCTCCGGGGTCAGCCCGGTGTCCCTACCCGACGCTCCGGGGTAGGCCTGGCGCCCCTACCTCATCCTCCGGGGTAGTGCCGGTACCCCTGCCGGTGCTCCGGGGTACACCTGCGGTCCCTACAGGCGCTCCGGGGTAGGCCCGGCCACCCTACCTGACCCTCCGGGGTCAGCCCGGTATCCCTACCCGACGCTCCGGGGTAGGCCTGGCGCCCCTACCTCATCCTCCGGGGTAGTGCCGGTACCCCTGCCGGTGCTCCGGGGTACACCTGCGGTCCCTACAGGCGCTCCGGGGTAGGCCCGGCCACCCTACCTGACCCTCCGGGGTCAGCCCGGTGTCCCTACCCGACGCTCCGGGGTAGGCCTGGCGCCCCTACCTCATCCTCCGGGGTAGTGCCGGTACCCCTGCCGGTGCTCCGGGGTACACCTGCGGTCCCTACAGGCGCTCCGGGGTAGGCCCGGCCACCCTACCTGACCCTCCGGGGTCAGCCCGGTATCCCTACCCGACGCTCCGGGGTAGGCCTGGCGCCCCTACCTCATCCTCCGGGGTAGTGCCGGTACCCCTGCCGGTGCTCCGGGGTACACCTGCGGTCCCTACAGGCGCTCCGGGATAGGCCCGGCCACCCTACCTGACCCTCCGGGGTCAGCCCGGTATCCCTACCCGACGCTCCGGGGTAGGCCTGGCGCCCCTACCTCATCCTCCGGGGTAGTGCCGGTACCCCTGCCGGTGCTCCGGGGTACACCTGCGGTCCCTACAGGCGCTCCGGGGTAGGCCCGGCCACCCTACCTGACCCTCCGGGGTCAGCCCGGTATCCCTACCCGACGCTCCGGGGTAGGCCTGGCGCCCCTACCTCATCCTCCGGGGTAGTGCCGGTACCCCTGCCGGTGCTCCGGGGTACACCTGCGGTCCCTACAGGCGCTCCGGGGTAGGCCCGGCCACCCTACCTGACCCTCTGGGGTCAGCCCGGTGTCCCTACCCGACGCTCCGGGGTAGGCCTGGCGCCCCTACCTCATCCTCCGGGGTAGTGCCGGTACCCCTGCCGGTGCTCCGGGGTACACCTGCGGTCCCTACAGGCGCTCCGGGGTAGGCCCGGCCACCCTACCTGACCCTCTGGGGTCAGCCCGGTGTCCCTACCCGACGCTCCGGGGTAGGCCTGGCGCCCCTACCTCATCCTCCGGGGTAGTGCCGGTACCCCTACCGGTGCTCCGGGGTACACCTGCGGTCCCTACAGGCGCTCCGGGGTAGGCCCGGCCACCCTACCTGACTTTCTGGGGGTCAGCCCGGTATCCCTACCTGATGCTCCGGGGTAGTCCTGGCCTCCTTACCTGTGTCTCCGGGTAAACCTGGCCACGCTGCAGGGTCGGCCTGCACTCCCTGGCCGCACTACGGGCCGGTCCTGATTAGTGTATTAAGACCGCTCCGCGATTCCACTTTCTTAAAATTTATTGTGTCTGACAGCTTGTCTTTTACCGCGCACGCAGGCAGGCAGGCAGGCAGGCAGGCACGCGTCAAAAACGTGAGAGCAAAGCGTTACCCGCAGTCGGAGTACTTTATCGGTAACGACTTCTTCGGGAAGAGGCGCCGACGCTGCTCTCTCGTCTCTGTACGAGTCGGTGGCCGTCCGGGTACCGCGTGGCACCGTTGGCGTGGGATCCGCTCCTAAACGAATACAGAAGAATCGATACGCTATGAATCGTCATCGATTGAAGTTATTAACAGTTGACGAGCGATGCTGGATTGTATCGTTTATGGAGCGTCACCTACCGACTGATTTAGCGCTACGCGGTAATACGCTTTCTGGCAGTTCCTTAAATAACAAAACTCATTCGTTCACGCACGCTAGGTGTGCATCCCTTCGTTAATAGCCGGAGAAGGAATACGTACGTACGTACGTACGTACCTACCAGCGGATCGTCACGGATTGAATATGACTCGATTAGTAGTCACCAGTATTATAAATTACCGACTCCTAAAGTTTGATTGCGGCACTCCTTTAGGACCTTGCGACGCTCTTGGTTAACGTTAGCGTTCTCCGGCCCCTGCGTTATCGCGCATTAACTGTTCATTGGCCTCCGAGGGACGGCGGTCTCGCAGGCCTCTGAAGAAAGCCAGTCGGCTGCCTGACAAGCGGTCCCTGTGGCCGAGGCCGACTTAGCCGAGCATCCTCGGAGACGACGAGCTCGCGTGGCCGCCGTGCCGGCTGACCGGCCCGCCCCGGGGCCGTTTCCCCCCCGCTCCCCGTCGCCGAAGGAGCGCGCCCCCCGCCACCGCCTAAGGCCGCTGGGACCTTCCTCACCGCTCGAACGCATCCCGCCGGCGACGGAGCCGCTGATGCCCCTCTGTCGGAAGCGCGGCGCGCCTCTCCGGCAGCCCTGGCTGGGGCCCTGGAGCCCCAGGTCTCTGCCCAGGCCGAGGCACGCGGCTGCTGCTTTGCCAGGGACGGGTCCGACCGGGAGCCGAGCGCATCGCCCGTAGGCAGGCACGGGCGCAGGCCGGACGTCGAAGCGGCCGACCACCCGGGCTGTAACAGAGAAAGCGGCGTTAGCGACACCGTTACAAATCTTTCTCATTTCCACCTGCGTGCGCGCCCGCACCCCGCCAAAACAGGCCCCCGGCCCGAACGCCCACCGCCTGCTGCTGCAGCCGCTCACCCGCCCTTAGACACACGCACGCGCACGCACGCACTGCCCCCCCCCCATTCGAGTCCCCGCCCCAAACACCTCCCGCCCGCCACCGCACCCACTCGCACGGGGCTACACACGTGCGCACCCCCCCCCCCCGCAACCGGCCCCCCCCAGCCCAAACCCTCCACCCGCTGCCCCGCTCACAGTCGTGCGCTCAAAACGCACACGCGCGCAGCCCCCCCCCCCCCCCCGCCCGAAACAGGGCCCCGGGCCGACACCCCCCACCCCCGTCACCCCGGGCCCGCCGCTGCACGCACACACACACCGCCCCCCCGCCCTCCCGCCACGCAGTTCGCGCCGAGCCTGGCTGCCCCTGCTCCCCCCTTCCGCCACCAGGCTTGCCGCCCCCGGTGGTGGAAGGCGGGAGACTTTAGGACCCTGCGGCGTCCCTGCCGGCTCCGTGCCCGGGCGGGAGAGGGGAGCCCCCCCGGTGCCCTGCCGTCTCTAAACCCCAGCTGCCGAGTCCCTATCCTGCCGCACCCGTGGCCCCGCTCCCGCCTTTCTTTCTCAGCCAGCCACGCACTCGCCCTGCTCCACTCCCGCCCGCCGCCGCCGCGGGGGGAAAACTAAAGGACCGGGGGGGTGGGACGGGGACGGGGACGGGGACGGGGACGGGGGAGAGAAGTAAAAAAAATAAAACTCCAACCGATCCAAACAGAAGCCTTCTCCGAAAAGACACACCGTCCCCCCTCGCCAGCCTGCCTCTGCGCCAGGCTCCCCGCCTGCTCGCCAGCCGCTCTCGCCCTGCTGCACTCCTGCCCGCCCTCGCCGCGGGGGGAAAACTAAACGACCGGGGGGGACGGGACGGGGACGGGGACGGGGACGGGGACGGGGGAGAGAAGTAAAAAAAATAAAACTCCAACCGATCCAAACAGAAGCCTTCTCCGAAAAGACACACCGTCCCCCCTCGCCAGCCTGCCTCTGCGCCAGGCTCCCCGCCTGCTCGCCCTGCTCCACTCCTGCCCGCCCCCGCCGCGGGGGGAAAACTAAACGACCGGGGGGGGGGGGGGACGGGGACGGGGACGGGGACGGGGGAGAGAAGTAAAAAAAATAAAACTCCAACCGATCCAAACAGAAGCCTTCTCCGAAAAGACACACCGTCCCCCCTCGCCAGCCTGCCTCTGCGCCAGGCTCCCCGCCTGCTCGCCAGCCGCTCTCGCCCTGCTCCATTCCTGCCCGCCCCCGCCGCGGGGGGAAAACTAAACGACCGGGGGGGGGGGGACGGGGACGGGGACGGGGACGGGGGAGAGAAGTAAAAAAAATAAAACTCCAACCGATCCAAACAGAAGCCTTCTCCGAAAAGACACACCGTCCCCCCTCGCCAGCCTGCCTCTGCGCCAGGCTCCCCGCCTGCTCGCCAGCCGCTCTCGCCCTGCTCCACTCCTGCCCGCCCCCGCCGCGGGGGGAAAACTAAACGACCGGGGGGGGGGGGACGGGGACGGGGACGGGGACGGGGACGGGGACGGGGGAGAGAAGTAAAAAAAATAAAACTCCAACCGATCCAAACAGAAGCCTTCTCCGAAAAGACACACCGTCCCCCCTCGCCAGCCTACCTCTGCGCCAGGCTCCCCGCCTGCTCGCCAGCCGCTCTCGCCCCCCCTCTTTTCTAGCCTCCTTTCCCCGCCGCTGCTGCCGCCGCGACTGAGCAGCAGACCGTTGCCGTGGCGGGAAACACCACAGTTTCCGGGGGCCCCGTTGCCGGGCTGCAGACCACCCCACCCAGCCACCCGCCCCCCAACCCCCCGTCTCCAGGGCGCCGGAAAGTCTGTGATCGGGTGGGGCCGGGGGAGGGGGGGGGGGGGGGGCTGCACCTACTGGCCTGCAGGTCCGGGACTGCAGCGCGGGGAGGGAGGGGGAGCACACCGGTGCAGGGGTGCGTGTAGCTGTGTGTGCCTGCGTCGCGTTCTGTGTGTGTGTGTGTGTGTGTGTGCGCGCGCCTCTGAGCGCGCGTGTGTCACCGGGGGGGGGGGGGGGTGGCAGTGCCTGCAGGATCGCAGATATGTATTTTAAAGTATTTATTTTATTAAAAAAAGGAAAACGTCAAAAAAACACCAAAAAAAACCAGGCGGGGGGGGGGGGGAGAAAAATTAAAAACAACCCCCCAAAAAAAGCCCAAGACCGCAAAAACCAAAACCAAAAGTCGGCGAGCACCCAGCAGCGCCGGGACCCGAACCTGAACCTGGCAAGGGGCTACCAGTCCTGAAGGCACCCAGTGAACAGCGAACTCGCGCCGGGGAGCCGGGCAGTTTGTGCCGGGGGCTGCCACCTCTGCCCGGACCCCGCCGACAGAATATGGTTGGGGGGGGGGGGGGGCAGCAGCGGAGCAGAGGGGCTGGCTGGTGTGGTGAAGCTGGCAAGTGCCTGGCAGCCACCGGCTCGGAATAGGTGCGTGCACGTGCATGAGAACGACGAGGGTGGGGGGGGGGGTGTGTGTGTGTCAGGAAACAAAAATTATTTTGAAAACTGGTTGTCGTTAATATTGTATTAATATTTCCCGCCGGAATCAATAAAGGTGAAATAACTCTTGCATCAGACAGTACGTTTAAACGTGCTCCCTTGGTGTAGAAGTGGTTCAAACTCGGGAAGGGGAGGGGGAAAGAAATGCCGTCCGGGAGAACCGGGAGAGGGTGGCCCTTTTAATCAGATTTGCTAAAATCTCAAAAGAAAGAAAAAAAAAAAAAAAAACGAAAAAAACGAACCAAAAACAGGCGCACCTGCCCCCCCCGCCCCCCCCCGCCCAAGGGGCACCGAACGGCTGCCAGGTCTACCCGGCTCCGCGGGCGGCCGCCAGGTCTACCCGGCTCCGGAGGCCGGCGCGGCCGCCGGCGGCGCCCGGAGGACGCGGGGTGTCGCTGCCGCAGCGGCCGGTGAAAAGGGCCGCCAGGTCTACCCGGCTCCGCGGGCGGCCGCCAGGTCTACCCGGCTCCGGAGGCCGGCGCGGCCGCCGGCGGCGCCCGGAGGACGCGGGGTGTCGCTGCCGCAGCGGCCGGTGAAAAGGGCCGCCAGGTCTACCCGGCTCCGCGGGCGGCCGCCAGGTCTACCCGGCTCCGGAGGCCGGCGCGGCCGCCGGCGGCGCCCGGAGGACGCGGGGTGTCGCTGCCGCAGCGGCCGGTGAAAAGGGCCGCCAGGTCTACCCGGCTCCGCGGGCGGCCGCCAGGTCTACCCGGCTCCGGAGGCCGGCGCGGCCGCCGGCGGCGCCCGGAGGACGCGGGGTGTCGCTGCCGCAGCGGCCGGTGAAAAGAGCCGCCAGGTCTACCCGGCTCCGCGGGCGGCCGCCAGGTCTACCCGGCTCCGGAGGCCGGCGCGGCCGCCGGCGGCGCCCGGAGGACGCGGGGTGTCGCTGCCGCAGCGGCCGGTGAAAAGAGCCGCCAGGTCTACCCGGCTCCGCGGGCGGCCGCCAGGTCTACCCGGCTCCGGAGGCCGGCGCGGCCGCCGGCGGCGCCCGGAGGACGCGGGGTGTCGCTGCCGCAGCGGCCGGTGAAAAGAGCCGCCAGGTCTACCCGGCTCCGGCGGGACTTAGCCGCATTTCGGGGGCGGGGAGGTAGACCTGATAGCCCCGCCACTTTCTCGGAGCTGGCCAAGGGGTCGCTGTTTTTCGCTGCCTCCAGTTACGTCATCGTAAAAGTCGGTGTCATTGGCGGGTCTCCCCGGTGGGCAGGGACGGCACTCTTGGAGCCGGCCGGGGGCGGGGACGTGATCTCCCGTACTATAGGAGGTAGTGGTGACTCGTGCACGGAGCAGCGCTAGTGAGCGGCTGCAAGGCTTACGGCTCAGCCGGCGAAGTGGAGCGCTGGGCGGCCGTTGTGGTGGTGGTTTTGCCTGGTGGTTCGGCTCGTTTTCTGTCTGTTCGGCCAGTTGGTCTCTCCCGGTGTTTTCCAAGTAAGCCAGCCGGGCGCCTGCGAGGGTCTGGCAGGCTGGCGGTGGCTGTTGACCCGAGTGGTGCGAGAGGTGCAAAGGTGGATTCCGCAGGGCATAGCCCGGTGGCCGGCGGCGGCCACCGGCACTCGAACGCTGGAAGACCGGGTGGAGCCGAGCCTGCCTCGGCTTTCCCCCGGCCCCGGAGGGCCCGATGATGGCAAAGGTGGAGCGCTGGTATATGCGAGGGCAGCTGCCCGTGAGCATCCAGCCCGCCGCGGCTGCCGCCGCCTCCTGAGGGCCTGGTGATGGGCGGGCGAGGTGGCGGCACCTCGTCCTTTGACTCTGGCCTTAAGCTGGAGCGGGCAGAGCGGCAGCCGGTCCCGGTGGCTGGCAGCCGGATGCAGACGGCTGGGGGTTCTCGTGCGTGCCGCAGCTTCCCCCCAGCCCCCGAGGGCCCGATGATGGCACAGGTGAGAGGCTGCAGCGCCTCGTCCTGTTTTTGCCGGCATGAGCCACGCGTGGGCGGCCTGTGGTGTCCGGCCTGCCCCGGCTTGCCTGGTTGCAGGAGGGCTCGGTGGAAAGGTCTGCAGCGCTCTACCGGGTTTAGAGGTGGCGGCACCTCATCGCGTTTTCTCCGGCCTTAAGCTGGAGCCCATGCACGAATTGGGCAGAGTGCAAGCGGCAGCCGGTCCCGGTGGCTGGCAGCCGGATGCAGACGGCTGGGGGTTCTCGTGCGTGCCGCAGCTTCCCCCCAGCCCCCGAGGGCCCGATGATGGCACAGGTGAGAGGCCGCAGCGCCTCGTCCTGTTTCTGCCGGCATGAGCCACGCGTGGGCGGCCTGTGGTGTCCGGCCTGCCCCGGCTTGCCTGGTTGCAGGAGGGCTCGGTGGAAAGGTCTGCAGCGCTGTACCGGGTTAGAGGTGGCGGCACCTCATCGCGTTTTCTCCGGCCTTAAGCTGGAGCCCATGCACGAATTGGGCAGAGTGCAAGCGGCAGCCGGTCCCGGTGGCTGGCAGCCGGATGCAGACGGCTGGGGGTTCTCGTGCGTGCCGCAGCTTCCCCCCAGCCCCCGAGGGCCCGATGATGGCACAGGTGAGAGGCCGCAGCGCCTCGTCCTGTTTCTGCCGGCATGAGCCACGCGTGGGCGGCCTGTGGTGTCCGGCCTGCCCCGGCTTGCCTGGTTGCAGGAGGGCTCGGTGGAAAGGTCTGCAGCGCTGTACCGGGTTAGAGGTGGCGGCACCTCATCGCGTTTTCTCCGGCCTTAAGCTGGAGCCCGCGAAGCGGGAAGAAAAGTGCGGCTGTACCTGGTGGCTGGCAAGTCGAACGCAGGCGGCTGGGGTTGTCTCGCTTCTGTGGCATTCCCCCAGGCCCCGAACACCCGTGCGCGGCATGGGTCCAGGTGCCTTTTTTTTCCCCGACGGCAAGCGGTTGCCTGTGGGGCGGGCAAAGACCGGCAGCCGGTGGCGGTTGCCGGCACTCGAACGCTGGAGGAGCTGGGGGAGTTGAGCCTGCTGTGGCCATCCCCCGGTCCCGTTACCTTCCTCAAGGGAATCGTTGTCTGGAGCCGGGTGGCCCGTGGCACCTCCCGCTCCACGATTTGACTGATCCAGACCCACAGGCAGCGCCCGCTGAGGCGTCCTCGGGTGCGTCGGAGAGCCTCCACGGCGGGCCGGCTCTGCCGGTGTTCAGGCCGTTGGAGCACCTCTCGCAGGCGTTGCCCTCACTCGCACGCAGAGCCCCCGCACCTGCCGTCCGCCCCCGGTTGGCGACGGGTGCGAGTGGCCGTCGCTGTCCCAGGACTCGTGGCCGTGGGGCCTCCGCTCCTTCCTCCGTTCCCTTCCCTTACTGATCGATGAGGCGTTTAGGGCGCGTCGGAGGGGCTTCCCGGCGGGCCGGCTCTGCCGGTGTTCAGGCCGGCGTTGCACCTC
>NW_027439312.1:27500-40000 GCF_964188355.1 Buteo buteo
CTGGCCGCCCCTTGCCGGCCCAAGGGGTAGACCTGGCCGCCCCTTGCCGGCCCAAGGGGTAGACCTGGCCTCCCCTTGCCGGCCCAAGGGGTAGACCTGGCCGCCCCTTGCCGGCCCAAGGGGTAGACCTGGCCGCCCCTTGCCGGCCCAAGGGGTAGACCTGGCCGCCCCTTGCCGGCCCAAGGGGTAGACCTGGCCGCCCCTTGCCGGCCCAAGGGGTAGACCTGGCCGCCCCTTGCCGGCCCAAGGGGTAGACCTGGCCTCCCCTTGCCGGCCCAAGGGGTAGACCTGGCCGCCCCTTGCCGGCCCAAGGGGTAGACCTGGCCGCCCCTTGCCGGCCCAAGGGGTAGACCTGGCCGCCCCTTGCCGGCCCAAGGGGTAGACCTGGCCGCCTTACCTGACCGTCCAGAGCAGTCCTGGCATCCCTACCTG
The DNA here is from genome assembly GCF_964188355.1 of Buteo buteo. Classification (NCBI taxonomy): domain Eukaryota; kingdom Metazoa; phylum Chordata; class Aves; order Accipitriformes; family Accipitridae; genus Buteo; species Buteo buteo. The sequence continues at coordinate 27,933 of NW_027439312.1, forward strand.
ATGCTCCAGACTTAGCTTGGCGTCCCATGCCGACACTCCGGGGTAGTACCATTACCCCTACCCGGCAGCCAGGGGTAGTACCCGTAACCCTCATTGGTACTCCGGGGTAGTACCAGTACCCCCACCCGGCAGCCAGGGGTAGTACCCGTAACCCCCACCTGTACTCCTTGGTAGTACCCGTATACCCCCGCCCGATACTCCGGGGCAGTACCCGCATACCCCCGCCCGGTACTCCGGGGCAGTACCCGCATACCCCCGCCCGGTACTCCGGGGAAGTACCCATATACCCCCGCCCGGTACTCCGGGGCAGTACCCGCATACCCCCGCCCGGTACTCCAGGGCAGTACCCGCATACCCCCGCCCGGTACTCCGGGGAAGTACCCATATACCTCCACCCGGTACTCCGGGGCAGTACCCGCATACCCCCGCCCGGTACTCCGGGGCAGCACCCCTATGCCCCCGCCCGGTACTCCGGGGCAGTACCCGTATGCCCCCGCCCGGTACTCCGGGGCAGTACCAGTACCCCCGCCCGGTACTCCGGGGTACTACCCGTAACACCCACCTGTACTCCTTCGTAGTACCCGTATACCCCCGCCCGGTACTCCGGGGCAGTACCCGCATACCCCTGCCCGGTACTCCGGGGCAGTACCCGTATACCCCCGCCCGGTACCCCGGGGTAGTACCCGTGTACCCCCGTCAGTACTCCGGGGCAGTACCGGTACCCCCGCCCGGTACTCCGGGGTACTACCCGTAACCCCCACCTGTACTCCTTCCTTGGTAGTACCCGTATACCCCCGCCCGGTACTCCGGGGCAGTACCCGCATACCCCCGCCCGGTACTCCGGGGCAGTACCGGTACCCCCGCCCAGTACTCCGGGGTGCTACCCGTAACCCCCACCTGTACTCCTTGGTAGTACCCGTATACCCCCGCCCGGTACTCCGGGGCAGTACCCGCATACCCCCGCCCGGTACTCCGGGGCAGTACCGGTACCCCCGCCCGGTACTCCGGGGTGCTACCCGTAACCCCCACCTGTACTCCTTCCTTGGTAGTACCCGTATACCCCCGCCCGGTACTCCGGGGCAGTACCCGCATACCCCCGCCCGGTACTCCGGGGAAGTACCCATATACCTCCACCCGGTACTCCGGGGCAGTACCCGCATACCCCCGCCCGGTACTCCGGGGTACTACCCGTAACCCCCACCTGTGCTCCTTCGTAGTACCCGTATACCCCCGTCCTGTACTCCGGGGTAGTACCCGTATACCGCCGCCCGGTACCCCGGGGTAGTACCCGTGTACCCCCGTCAGTACTCCGGGGCAGTACCGGTACCCCCGCCCGGTACGCCGGGGGAAAAACTGCTGTCCCTACGGGCGCGCGAGTTTAGACCCAGCCTTCCTACCCGACCCTCCGCCTTACGCCCGGTGTCCCCAGGCGACGTTCCGGGATAGAACCCGTTCCCCCACCAGTACTCTGGGCCCGTGGCGGAACCCTTTGTGATGCGCCGGAGTTCTACCTGCTGTCCCTACGGGCACGCGGCGATGGATCCCGGCCCCCCATCCTGACCCTCCAGGGTAGGCCCGGCCACCCTACCTGACCCTCTGGGGTCAGCCCGGTGTCCCTACCCGACGCTCCGGGGTAGGCCTGGCGCCCCTACCTCATCCTCCGGGGTAGTACCCGTACCCCTACCGGTGCTCCGGGGTACACCTGCTGTCCCTACAGGCGCTCCGGGGTAGGCCCGGCCACCCTACCTGACCCTCTGGGGTCAGCCCGGTGTCCCTACCCGACGCTCCGGGGTACGCCTGGCGCCCCTACCTCATGCTCCGGGGTAGTACCGGTACCCCTACCGGTGCTCCGGGGTACACCTGCTGTCCCTACAGGCGCTCCGGGGTAGGCCCGGCCACCCTACCTGACCCTCCGGGGTCAGCCCGGTGTCCCTACCCGACGCTCCGGGGTAGGCCTGGCGCCCCTACCTCATCCTCCGGGGTAGTGCCGGTACCCCTGCCGGTGCTCCGGGGTACACCTGCGGTCCCTACAGGCGCTCCGGGGTAGGCCCGGCCACCCTACCTGACCCTCCGGGGTCAGCCCGGTATCCCTACCCGACGCTCCGGGGTAGGCCTGGCGCCCCTACCTCATCCTCCGGGGTAGTACCCGTACCCCTACCGGTGCTCCGGGATACACCTGCGGTCCCTACAGGCGCTCCGGGGTAGGCCCGGCCACCCTACCTGACCCTCTGGGGTCAGCCCGGTGTCCCTACCCGACGCTCCGGGGTACGCCTGGCGCCCCTACCTCATGCTCCGGGGTAGTGCCGGTACCCCTGCCGGTGCTCCGGGGTACACCTGCGGTCCCTACAGGCGCTCCGGGGTAGGCCCGGCCACCCTACCTGACCCTCCGGGGTCAGCCCGGTATCCCTACCCGACGCTCCGGGGTAGGCCTGGCGCCCCTACCTCATCCTCCGGGGTAGTGCCGGTACCCCTGCCGGTGCTCCGGGGTACACCTGCGGTCCCTACAGGCGCTCCGGGGTAGGCCCGGCCACCCTACCTGACCCTCCGGGGTCAGCCCGGTGTCCCTACCCGACGCTCCGGGGTAGGCCTGGCGCCCCTACCTCATCCTCCGGGGTAGTGCCGGTACCCCTGCCGGTGCTCCGGGATACCCCTGCGGTCCCTACAGGCGCTCCGGGGTAGGCCCGGCCACCCTACCTGACCCTCTGGGGTCAGCCCGGTGTCCCTACCCGACGCTCCGGGGTAGGCCTGGCGCCCCTACCTCATCCTCCGGGGTAGTGCCGGTACCCCTGCCGGTGCTCCGGGGTACACCTGCGGTCCCTACAGGCGCTCCGGGGTAGGCCCGGCCACCCTACCTGACCCTCCGGGGTCAGCCCGGTATCCCTACCCGACGCTCCGGGGTAGGCCTGGCGCCCCTACCTCATCCTCCGGGGTAGTGCCGGTACCCCTGCCGGTGCTCCGGGGTACACCTGCGGTCCCTACAGGCGCTCCGGGGTAGGCCCGGCCACCCTACCTGACCCTCTGGGGTCAGCCCGGTGTCCCTACCCGACGCTCCGGGGTAGGCCTGGCGCCCCTACCTCATCCTCCGGGGTAGTGCCGGTACCCCTGCCGGTGCTCCGGGGTACACCTGCGGTCCCTACAGGCGCTCCGGGGTAGGCCCGGCCACCCTACCTGACCCTCCGGGGTCAGCCCGGTGTCCCTACCCGACGCTCCGGGGTAGGCCTGGCGCCCCTACCTCATCCTCCGGGGTAGTGCCGGTACCCCTACCGGTGCTCCGGGATACCCCTGCGGTCCCTACAGGCGCTCCGGGGTAGGCCCGGCCACCCTACCTGACCCTCCGGGGTCAGCCCGGTGTCCCTACCCGACGCTCCGGGGTAGGCCTGGCGCCCCTACCTCATCCTCCGGGGTAGTGCCGGTACCCCTGCCGGTGCTCCGGGGTACACCTGCGGTCCCTACAGGCGCTCCGGGGTAGGCCCGGCCACCCTACCTGACCCTCCGGGGTCAGCCCGGTATCCCTACCCGACGCTCCGGGGTAGGCCTGGCGCCCCTACCTCATCCTCCGGGGTAGTGCCGGTACCCCTGCCGGTGCTCCGGGGTACACCTGCGGTCCCTACAGGCGCTCCGGGGTAGGCCCGGCCACCCTACCTGACCCTCCGGGGTCAGCCCGGTGTCCCTACCCGACGCTCCGGGGTAGGCCTGGCGCCCCTACCTCATCCTCCGGGGTAGTGCCGGTACCCCTGCCGGTGCTCCGGGGTACACCTGCGGTCCCTACAGGCGCTCCGGGGTAGGCCCGGCCACCCTACCTGACCCTCCGGGGTCAGCCCGGTATCCCTACCCGACGCTCCGGGGTAGGCCTGGCGCCCCTACCTCATCCTCCGGGGTAGTGCCGGTACCCCTGCCGGTGCTCCGGGGTACACCTGCGGTCCCTACAGGCGCTCCGGGATAGGCCCGGCCACCCTACCTGACCCTCCGGGGTCAGCCCGGTATCCCTACCCGACGCTCCGGGGTAGGCCTGGCGCCCCTACCTCATCCTCCGGGGTAGTGCCGGTACCCCTGCCGGTGCTCCGGGGTACACCTGCGGTCCCTACAGGCGCTCCGGGGTAGGCCCGGCCACCCTACCTGACCCTCCGGGGTCAGCCCGGTATCCCTACCCGACGCTCCGGGGTAGGCCTGGCGCCCCTACCTCATCCTCCGGGGTAGTGCCGGTACCCCTGCCGGTGCTCCGGGGTACACCTGCGGTCCCTACAGGCGCTCCGGGGTAGGCCCGGCCACCCTACCTGACCCTCTGGGGTCAGCCCGGTGTCCCTACCCGACGCTCCGGGGTAGGCCTGGCGCCCCTACCTCATCCTCCGGGGTAGTGCCGGTACCCCTGCCGGTGCTCCGGGGTACACCTGCGGTCCCTACAGGCGCTCCGGGGTAGGCCCGGCCACCCTACCTGACCCTCTGGGGTCAGCCCGGTGTCCCTACCCGACGCTCCGGGGTAGGCCTGGCGCCCCTACCTCATCCTCCGGGGTAGTGCCGGTACCCCTACCGGTGCTCCGGGGTACACCTGCGGTCCCTACAGGCGCTCCGGGGTAGGCCCGGCCACCCTACCTGACTTTCTGGGGGTCAGCCCGGTATCCCTACCTGATGCTCCGGGGTAGTCCTGGCCTCCTTACCTGTGTCTCCGGGTAAACCTGGCCACGCTGCAGGGTCGGCCTGCACTCCCTGGCCGCACTACGGGCCGGTCCTGATTAGTGTATTAAGACCGCTCCGCGATTCCACTTTCTTAAAATTTATTGTGTCTGACAGCTTGTCTTTTACCGCGCACGCAGGCAGGCAGGCAGGCAGGCAGGCACGCGTCAAAAACGTGAGAGCAAAGCGTTACCCGCAGTCGGAGTACTTTATCGGTAACGACTTCTTCGGGAAGAGGCGCCGACGCTGCTCTCTCGTCTCTGTACGAGTCGGTGGCCGTCCGGGTACCGCGTGGCACCGTTGGCGTGGGATCCGCTCCTAAACGAATACAGAAGAATCGATACGCTATGAATCGTCATCGATTGAAGTTATTAACAGTTGACGAGCGATGCTGGATTGTATCGTTTATGGAGCGTCACCTACCGACTGATTTAGCGCTACGCGGTAATACGCTTTCTGGCAGTTCCTTAAATAACAAAACTCATTCGTTCACGCACGCTAGGTGTGCATCCCTTCGTTAATAGCCGGAGAAGGAATACGTACGTACGTACGTACGTACCTACCAGCGGATCGTCACGGATTGAATATGACTCGATTAGTAGTCACCAGTATTATAAATTACCGACTCCTAAAGTTTGATTGCGGCACTCCTTTAGGACCTTGCGACGCTCTTGGTTAACGTTAGCGTTCTCCGGCCCCTGCGTTATCGCGCATTAACTGTTCATTGGCCTCCGAGGGACGGCGGTCTCGCAGGCCTCTGAAGAAAGCCAGTCGGCTGCCTGACAAGCGGTCCCTGTGGCCGAGGCCGACTTAGCCGAGCATCCTCGGAGACGACGAGCTCGCGTGGCCGCCGTGCCGGCTGACCGGCCCGCCCCGGGGCCGTTTCCCCCCCGCTCCCCGTCGCCGAAGGAGCGCGCCCCCCGCCACCGCCTAAGGCCGCTGGGACCTTCCTCACCGCTCGAACGCATCCCGCCGGCGACGGAGCCGCTGATGCCCCTCTGTCGGAAGCGCGGCGCGCCTCTCCGGCAGCCCTGGCTGGGGCCCTGGAGCCCCAGGTCTCTGCCCAGGCCGAGGCACGCGGCTGCTGCTTTGCCAGGGACGGGTCCGACCGGGAGCCGAGCGCATCGCCCGTAGGCAGGCACGGGCGCAGGCCGGACGTCGAAGCGGCCGACCACCCGGGCTGTAACAGAGAAAGCGGCGTTAGCGACACCGTTACAAATCTTTCTCATTTCCACCTGCGTGCGCGCCCGCACCCCGCCAAAACAGGCCCCCGGCCCGAACGCCCACCGCCTGCTGCTGCAGCCGCTCACCCGCCCTTAGACACACGCACGCGCACGCACGCACTGCCCCCCCCCCATTCGAGTCCCCGCCCCAAACACCTCCCGCCCGCCACCGCACCCACTCGCACGGGGCTACACACGTGCGCACCCCCCCCCCCCGCAACCGGCCCCCCCCAGCCCAAACCCTCCACCCGCTGCCCCGCTCACAGTCGTGCGCTCAAAACGCACACGCGCGCAGCCCCCCCCCCCCCCCCGCCCGAAACAGGGCCCCGGGCCGACACCCCCCACCCCCGTCACCCCGGGCCCGCCGCTGCACGCACACACACACCGCCCCCCCGCCCTCCCGCCACGCAGTTCGCGCCGAGCCTGGCTGCCCCTGCTCCCCCCTTCCGCCACCAGGCTTGCCGCCCCCGGTGGTGGAAGGCGGGAGACTTTAGGACCCTGCGGCGTCCCTGCCGGCTCCGTGCCCGGGCGGGAGAGGGGAGCCCCCCCGGTGCCCTGCCGTCTCTAAACCCCAGCTGCCGAGTCCCTATCCTGCCGCACCCGTGGCCCCGCTCCCGCCTTTCTTTCTCAGCCAGCCACGCACTCGCCCTGCTCCACTCCCGCCCGCCGCCGCCGCGGGGGGAAAACTAAAGGACCGGGGGGGTGGGACGGGGACGGGGACGGGGACGGGGACGGGGGAGAGAAGTAAAAAAAATAAAACTCCAACCGATCCAAACAGAAGCCTTCTCCGAAAAGACACACCGTCCCCCCTCGCCAGCCTGCCTCTGCGCCAGGCTCCCCGCCTGCTCGCCAGCCGCTCTCGCCCTGCTGCACTCCTGCCCGCCCTCGCCGCGGGGGGAAAACTAAACGACCGGGGGGGACGGGACGGGGACGGGGACGGGGACGGGGACGGGGGAGAGAAGTAAAAAAAATAAAACTCCAACCGATCCAAACAGAAGCCTTCTCCGAAAAGACACACCGTCCCCCCTCGCCAGCCTGCCTCTGCGCCAGGCTCCCCGCCTGCTCGCCCTGCTCCACTCCTGCCCGCCCCCGCCGCGGGGGGAAAACTAAACGACCGGGGGGGGGGGGGGACGGGGACGGGGACGGGGACGGGGGAGAGAAGTAAAAAAAATAAAACTCCAACCGATCCAAACAGAAGCCTTCTCCGAAAAGACACACCGTCCCCCCTCGCCAGCCTGCCTCTGCGCCAGGCTCCCCGCCTGCTCGCCAGCCGCTCTCGCCCTGCTCCATTCCTGCCCGCCCCCGCCGCGGGGGGAAAACTAAACGACCGGGGGGGGGGGGACGGGGACGGGGACGGGGACGGGGGAGAGAAGTAAAAAAAATAAAACTCCAACCGATCCAAACAGAAGCCTTCTCCGAAAAGACACACCGTCCCCCCTCGCCAGCCTGCCTCTGCGCCAGGCTCCCCGCCTGCTCGCCAGCCGCTCTCGCCCTGCTCCACTCCTGCCCGCCCCCGCCGCGGGGGGAAAACTAAACGACCGGGGGGGGGGGGACGGGGACGGGGACGGGGACGGGGACGGGGACGGGGGAGAGAAGTAAAAAAAATAAAACTCCAACCGATCCAAACAGAAGCCTTCTCCGAAAAGACACACCGTCCCCCCTCGCCAGCCTACCTCTGCGCCAGGCTCCCCGCCTGCTCGCCAGCCGCTCTCGCCCCCCCTCTTTTCTAGCCTCCTTTCCCCGCCGCTGCTGCCGCCGCGACTGAGCAGCAGACCGTTGCCGTGGCGGGAAACACCACAGTTTCCGGGGGCCCCGTTGCCGGGCTGCAGACCACCCCACCCAGCCACCCGCCCCCCAACCCCCCGTCTCCAGGGCGCCGGAAAGTCTGTGATCGGGTGGGGCCGGGGGAGGGGGGGGGGGGGGGGCTGCACCTACTGGCCTGCAGGTCCGGGACTGCAGCGCGGGGAGGGAGGGGGAGCACACCGGTGCAGGGGTGCGTGTAGCTGTGTGTGCCTGCGTCGCGTTCTGTGTGTGTGTGTGTGTGTGTGTGCGCGCGCCTCTGAGCGCGCGTGTGTCACCGGGGGGGGGGGGGGGTGGCAGTGCCTGCAGGATCGCAGATATGTATTTTAAAGTATTTATTTTATTAAAAAAAGGAAAACGTCAAAAAAACACCAAAAAAAACCAGGCGGGGGGGGGGGGGAGAAAAATTAAAAACAACCCCCCAAAAAAAGCCCAAGACCGCAAAAACCAAAACCAAAAGTCGGCGAGCACCCAGCAGCGCCGGGACCCGAACCTGAACCTGGCAAGGGGCTACCAGTCCTGAAGGCACCCAGTGAACAGCGAACTCGCGCCGGGGAGCCGGGCAGTTTGTGCCGGGGGCTGCCACCTCTGCCCGGACCCCGCCGACAGAATATGGTTGGGGGGGGGGGGGGGCAGCAGCGGAGCAGAGGGGCTGGCTGGTGTGGTGAAGCTGGCAAGTGCCTGGCAGCCACCGGCTCGGAATAGGTGCGTGCACGTGCATGAGAACGACGAGGGTGGGGGGGGGGGTGTGTGTGTGTCAGGAAACAAAAATTATTTTGAAAACTGGTTGTCGTTAATATTGTATTAATATTTCCCGCCGGAATCAATAAAGGTGAAATAACTCTTGCATCAGACAGTACGTTTAAACGTGCTCCCTTGGTGTAGAAGTGGTTCAAACTCGGGAAGGGGAGGGGGAAAGAAATGCCGTCCGGGAGAACCGGGAGAGGGTGGCCCTTTTAATCAGATTTGCTAAAATCTCAAAAGAAAGAAAAAAAAAAAAAAAAACGAAAAAAACGAACCAAAAACAGGCGCACCTGCCCCCCCCGCCCCCCCCCGCCCAAGGGGCACCGAACGGCTGCCAGGTCTACCCGGCTCCGCGGGCGGCCGCCAGGTCTACCCGGCTCCGGAGGCCGGCGCGGCCGCCGGCGGCGCCCGGAGGACGCGGGGTGTCGCTGCCGCAGCGGCCGGTGAAAAGGGCCGCCAGGTCTACCCGGCTCCGCGGGCGGCCGCCAGGTCTACCCGGCTCCGGAGGCCGGCGCGGCCGCCGGCGGCGCCCGGAGGACGCGGGGTGTCGCTGCCGCAGCGGCCGGTGAAAAGGGCCGCCAGGTCTACCCGGCTCCGCGGGCGGCCGCCAGGTCTACCCGGCTCCGGAGGCCGGCGCGGCCGCCGGCGGCGCCCGGAGGACGCGGGGTGTCGCTGCCGCAGCGGCCGGTGAAAAGGGCCGCCAGGTCTACCCGGCTCCGCGGGCGGCCGCCAGGTCTACCCGGCTCCGGAGGCCGGCGCGGCCGCCGGCGGCGCCCGGAGGACGCGGGGTGTCGCTGCCGCAGCGGCCGGTGAAAAGAGCCGCCAGGTCTACCCGGCTCCGCGGGCGGCCGCCAGGTCTACCCGGCTCCGGAGGCCGGCGCGGCCGCCGGCGGCGCCCGGAGGACGCGGGGTGTCGCTGCCGCAGCGGCCGGTGAAAAGAGCCGCCAGGTCTACCCGGCTCCGCGGGCGGCCGCCAGGTCTACCCGGCTCCGGAGGCCGGCGCGGCCGCCGGCGGCGCCCGGAGGACGCGGGGTGTCGCTGCCGCAGCGGCCGGTGAAAAGAGCCGCCAGGTCTACCCGGCTCCGGCGGGACTTAGCCGCATTTCGGGGGCGGGGAGGTAGACCTGATAGCCCCGCCACTTTCTCGGAGCTGGCCAAGGGGTCGCTGTTTTTCGCTGCCTCCAGTTACGTCATCGTAAAAGTCGGTGTCATTGGCGGGTCTCCCCGGTGGGCAGGGACGGCACTCTTGGAGCCGGCCGGGGGCGGGGACGTGATCTCCCGTACTATAGGAGGTAGTGGTGACTCGTGCACGGAGCAGCGCTAGTGAGCGGCTGCAAGGCTTACGGCTCAGCCGGCGAAGTGGAGCGCTGGGCGGCCGTTGTGGTGGTGGTTTTGCCTGGTGGTTCGGCTCGTTTTCTGTCTGTTCGGCCAGTTGGTCTCTCCCGGTGTTTTCCAAGTAAGCCAGCCGGGCGCCTGCGAGGGTCTGGCAGGCTGGCGGTGGCTGTTGACCCGAGTGGTGCGAGAGGTGCAAAGGTGGATTCCGCAGGGCATAGCCCGGTGGCCGGCGGCGGCCACCGGCACTCGAACGCTGGAAGACCGGGTGGAGCCGAGCCTGCCTCGGCTTTCCCCCGGCCCCGGAGGGCCCGATGATGGCAAAGGTGGAGCGCTGGTATATGCGAGGGCAGCTGCCCGTGAGCATCCAGCCCGCCGCGGCTGCCGCCGCCTCCTGAGGGCCTGGTGATGGGCGGGCGAGGTGGCGGCACCTCGTCCTTTGACTCTGGCCTTAAGCTGGAGCGGGCAGAGCGGCAGCCGGTCCCGGTGGCTGGCAGCCGGATGCAGACGGCTGGGGGTTCTCGTGCGTGCCGCAGCTTCCCCCCAGCCCCCGAGGGCCCGATGATGGCACAGGTGAGAGGCTGCAGCGCCTCGTCCTGTTTTTGCCGGCATGAGCCACGCGTGGGCGGCCTGTGGTGTCCGGCCTGCCCCGGCTTGCCTGGTTGCAGGAGGGCTCGGTGGAAAGGTCTGCAGCGCTCTACCGGGTTTAGAGGTGGCGGCACCTCATCGCGTTTTCTCCGGCCTTAAGCTGGAGCCCATGCACGAATTGGGCAGAGTGCAAGCGGCAGCCGGTCCCGGTGGCTGGCAGCCGGATGCAGACGGCTGGGGGTTCTCGTGCGTGCCGCAGCTTCCCCCCAGCCCCCGAGGGCCCGATGATGGCACAGGTGAGAGGCCGCAGCGCCTCGTCCTGTTTCTGCCGGCATGAGCCACGCGTGGGCGGCCTGTGGTGTCCGGCCTGCCCCGGCTTGCCTGGTTGCAGGAGGGCTCGGTGGAAAGGTCTGCAGCGCTGTACCGGGTTAGAGGTGGCGGCACCTCATCGCGTTTTCTCCGGCCTTAAGCTGGAGCCCATGCACGAATTGGGCAGAGTGCAAGCGGCAGCCGGTCCCGGTGGCTGGCAGCCGGATGCAGACGGCTGGGGGTTCTCGTGCGTGCCGCAGCTTCCCCCCAGCCCCCGAGGGCCCGATGATGGCACAGGTGAGAGGCCGCAGCGCCTCGTCCTGTTTCTGCCGGCATGAGCCACGCGTGGGCGGCCTGTGGTGTCCGGCCTGCCCCGGCTTGCCTGGTTGCAGGAGGGCTCGGTGGAAAGGTCTGCAGCGCTGTACCGGGTTAGAGGTGGCGGCACCTCATCGCGTTTTCTCCGGCCTTAAGCTGGAGCCCGCGAAGCGGGAAGAAAAGTGCGGCTGTACCTGGTGGCTGGCAAGTCGAACGCAGGCGGCTGGGGTTGTCTCGCTTCTGTGGCATTCCCCCAGGCCCCGAACACCCGTGCGCGGCATGGGTCCAGGTGCCTTTTTTTTCCCCGACGGCAAGCGGTTGCCTGTGGGGCGGGCAAAGACCGGCAGCCGGTGGCGGTTGCCGGCACTCGAACGCTGGAGGAGCTGGGGGAGTTGAGCCTGCTGTGGCCATCCCCCGGTCCCGTTACCTTCCTCAAGGGAATCGTTGTCTGGAGCCGGGTGGCCCGTGGCACCTCCCGCTCCACGATTTGACTGATCCAGACCCACAGGCAGCGCCCGCTGAGGCGTCCTCGGGTGCGTCGGAGAGCCTCCACGGCGGGCCGGCTCTGCCGGTGTTCAGGCCGTTGGAGCACCTCTCGCAGGCGTTGCCCTCACTCGCACGCAGAGCCCCCGCACCTGCCGTCCGCCCCCGGTTGGCGACGGGTGCGAGTGGCCGTCGCTGTCCCAGGACTCGTGGCCGTGGGGCCTCCGCTCCTTCCTCCGTTCCCTTCCCTTACTGATCGATGAGGCGTTTAGGGCGCGTCGGAGGGGCTTCCCGGCGGGCCGGCTCTGCCGGTGTTCAGGCCGGCGTTGCACCTCTCCGCAGACGTTGCCCTCTCACTCGCACGCAGAGCCCCCGCACCTGCCGTCCGCCCCCGGTTGGCGATGGGTGCGAGTGGCCGTCGCTGTCCCAGGACTCGTGGCCGTGGGGCCTCCGCTCCTTCCTCCGTTCCCTTCCCTTACTGATCGATGAGGCGTTTAGGGCGCGTCGGAGGGGCTTCCCGGCGGGCCGGCTCTGCCGGTGTTCAGGCCGGCGTTGCACCTCTCCGCAGACGTTGCCCTCTCACTCGCACGCAGAGCCCCCGCAC
>NW_027439312.1:52500-65000 GCF_964188355.1 Buteo buteo
CCGACACTCCGGGGTAGTACCATTACCCCTACCCGGCAGCCAGGGGTAGTACCCGTAACCCTCATTGGTACTCCGGGGTAGTACCAGTACCCCCACCCGGCAGCCAGGGGTAGTACCCGTAACCCCCACCTGTACTCCTTGGTAGTACCCGTATACCCCCGCCCGATACTCCGGGGCAGTACCCGCATACCCCCGCCCGGTACTCCGGGGCAGTACCCGCATACCCCCGCCCGGTACTCCGGGGAAGTACCCATATACCCCCGCCCGGTACTCCGGGGCAGTACCCGCATACCCCCGCCCGGTACTCCAGGGCAGTACCCGCATACCCCCGCCCGGTACTCCGGGGAAGTACCCATATACCTCCACCCGGTACTCCGGGGCAGTACCCGCATACCCCCGCCCGGTACTCCGGGGCAGCACCCCTATGCCCCCGCCCGGTACTCCGGGGCAGTACCCGTATGCCCCCGCCCGGTACTCCGGGGCAGTACCAGTACCCCCGCCCGGTACTCCGGGGTACTACCCGTAACACCCACCTGTACTCCTTCGTAGTACCCGTATACCCCCGCCCGGTACTCCGGGGCAGTACCCGCATACCCCTGCCCGGTACTCCGGGGCAGTACCCGTATACCCCCGCCCGGTACCCCGGGGTAGTACCCGTGTACCCCCGTCAGTACTCCGGGGCAGTACCGGTACCCCCGCCCGGTACTCCGGGGTACTACCCGTAACCCCCACCTGTACTCCTTCCTTGGTAGTACCCGTATACCCCCGCCCGGTACTCCGGGGCAGTACCCGCATACCCCCGCCCGGTACTCCGGGGCAGTACCGGTACCCCCGCCCAGTACTCCGGGGTGCTACCCGTAACCCCCACCTGTACTCCTTGGTAGTACCCGTATACCCCCGCCCGGTACTCCGGGGCAGTACCCGCATACCCCCGCCCGGTACTCCGGGGCAGTACCGGTACCCCCGCCCGGTACTCCGGGGTGCTACCCGTAACCCCCACCTGTACTCCTTCCTTGGTAGTACCCGTATACCCCCGCCCGGTACTCCGGGGCAGTACCCGCATACCCCCGCCCGGTACTCCGGGGAAGTACCCATATACCTCCACCCGGTACTCCGGGGCAGTACCCGCATACCCCCGCCCGGTACTCCGGGGTACTACCCGTAACCCCCACCTGTGCTCCTTCGTAGTACCCGTATACCCCCGTCCTGTACTCCGGGGTAGTACCCGTATACCGCCGCCCGGTACCCCGGGGTAGTACCCGTGTACCCCCGTCAGTACTCCGGGGCAGTACCGGTACCCCCGCCCGGTACGCCGGGGGAAAAACTGCTGTCCCTACGGGCGCGCGAGTTTAGACCCAGCCTTCCTACCCGACCCTCCGCCTTACGCCCGGTGTCCCCAGGCGACGTTCCGGGATAGAACCCGTTCCCCCACCAGTACTCTGGGCCCGTGGCGGAACCCTTTGTGATGCGCCGGAGTTCTACCTGCTGTCCCTACGGGCACGCGGCGATGGATCCCGGCCCCCCATCCTGACCCTCCAGGGTAGGCCCGGCCACCCTACCTGACCCTCTGGGGTCAGCCCGGTGTCCCTACCCGACGCTCCGGGGTAGGCCTGGCGCCCCTACCTCATCCTCCGGGGTAGTACCCGTACCCCTACCGGTGCTCCGGGGTACACCTGCTGTCCCTACAGGCGCTCCGGGGTAGGCCCGGCCACCCTACCTGACCCTCTGGGGTCAGCCCGGTGTCCCTACCCGACGCTCCGGGGTACGCCTGGCGCCCCTACCTCATGCTCCGGGGTAGTACCGGTACCCCTACCGGTGCTCCGGGGTACACCTGCTGTCCCTACAGGCGCTCCGGGGTAGGCCCGGCCACCCTACCTGACCCTCCGGGGTCAGCCCGGTGTCCCTACCCGACGCTCCGGGGTAGGCCTGGCGCCCCTACCTCATCCTCCGGGGTAGTGCCGGTACCCCTGCCGGTGCTCCGGGGTACACCTGCGGTCCCTACAGGCGCTCCGGGGTAGGCCCGGCCACCCTACCTGACCCTCCGGGGTCAGCCCGGTATCCCTACCCGACGCTCCGGGGTAGGCCTGGCGCCCCTACCTCATCCTCCGGGGTAGTACCCGTACCCCTACCGGTGCTCCGGGATACACCTGCGGTCCCTACAGGCGCTCCGGGGTAGGCCCGGCCACCCTACCTGACCCTCTGGGGTCAGCCCGGTGTCCCTACCCGACGCTCCGGGGTACGCCTGGCGCCCCTACCTCATGCTCCGGGGTAGTGCCGGTACCCCTGCCGGTGCTCCGGGGTACACCTGCGGTCCCTACAGGCGCTCCGGGGTAGGCCCGGCCACCCTACCTGACCCTCCGGGGTCAGCCCGGTATCCCTACCCGACGCTCCGGGGTAGGCCTGGCGCCCCTACCTCATCCTCCGGGGTAGTGCCGGTACCCCTGCCGGTGCTCCGGGGTACACCTGCGGTCCCTACAGGCGCTCCGGGGTAGGCCCGGCCACCCTACCTGACCCTCCGGGGTCAGCCCGGTGTCCCTACCCGACGCTCCGGGGTAGGCCTGGCGCCCCTACCTCATCCTCCGGGGTAGTGCCGGTACCCCTGCCGGTGCTCCGGGATACCCCTGCGGTCCCTACAGGCGCTCCGGGGTAGGCCCGGCCACCCTACCTGACCCTCTGGGGTCAGCCCGGTGTCCCTACCCGACGCTCCGGGGTAGGCCTGGCGCCCCTACCTCATCCTCCGGGGTAGTGCCGGTACCCCTGCCGGTGCTCCGGGGTACACCTGCGGTCCCTACAGGCGCTCCGGGGTAGGCCCGGCCACCCTACCTGACCCTCCGGGGTCAGCCCGGTATCCCTACCCGACGCTCCGGGGTAGGCCTGGCGCCCCTACCTCATCCTCCGGGGTAGTGCCGGTACCCCTGCCGGTGCTCCGGGGTACACCTGCGGTCCCTACAGGCGCTCCGGGGTAGGCCCGGCCACCCTACCTGACCCTCTGGGGTCAGCCCGGTGTCCCTACCCGACGCTCCGGGGTAGGCCTGGCGCCCCTACCTCATCCTCCGGGGTAGTGCCGGTACCCCTGCCGGTGCTCCGGGGTACACCTGCGGTCCCTACAGGCGCTCCGGGGTAGGCCCGGCCACCCTACCTGACCCTCCGGGGTCAGCCCGGTGTCCCTACCCGACGCTCCGGGGTAGGCCTGGCGCCCCTACCTCATCCTCCGGGGTAGTGCCGGTACCCCTACCGGTGCTCCGGGATACCCCTGCGGTCCCTACAGGCGCTCCGGGGTAGGCCCGGCCACCCTACCTGACCCTCCGGGGTCAGCCCGGTGTCCCTACCCGACGCTCCGGGGTAGGCCTGGCGCCCCTACCTCATCCTCCGGGGTAGTGCCGGTACCCCTGCCGGTGCTCCGGGGTACACCTGCGGTCCCTACAGGCGCTCCGGGGTAGGCCCGGCCACCCTACCTGACCCTCCGGGGTCAGCCCGGTATCCCTACCCGACGCTCCGGGGTAGGCCTGGCGCCCCTACCTCATCCTCCGGGGTAGTGCCGGTACCCCTGCCGGTGCTCCGGGGTACACCTGCGGTCCCTACAGGCGCTCCGGGGTAGGCCCGGCCACCCTACCTGACCCTCCGGGGTCAGCCCGGTGTCCCTACCCGACGCTCCGGGGTAGGCCTGGCGCCCCTACCTCATCCTCCGGGGTAGTGCCGGTACCCCTGCCGGTGCTCCGGGGTACACCTGCGGTCCCTACAGGCGCTCCGGGGTAGGCCCGGCCACCCTACCTGACCCTCCGGGGTCAGCCCGGTATCCCTACCCGACGCTCCGGGGTAGGCCTGGCGCCCCTACCTCATCCTCCGGGGTAGTGCCGGTACCCCTGCCGGTGCTCCGGGGTACACCTGCGGTCCCTACAGGCGCTCCGGGATAGGCCCGGCCACCCTACCTGACCCTCCGGGGTCAGCCCGGTATCCCTACCCGACGCTCCGGGGTAGGCCTGGCGCCCCTACCTCATCCTCCGGGGTAGTGCCGGTACCCCTGCCGGTGCTCCGGGGTACACCTGCGGTCCCTACAGGCGCTCCGGGGTAGGCCCGGCCACCCTACCTGACCCTCCGGGGTCAGCCCGGTATCCCTACCCGACGCTCCGGGGTAGGCCTGGCGCCCCTACCTCATCCTCCGGGGTAGTGCCGGTACCCCTGCCGGTGCTCCGGGGTACACCTGCGGTCCCTACAGGCGCTCCGGGGTAGGCCCGGCCACCCTACCTGACCCTCTGGGGTCAGCCCGGTGTCCCTACCCGACGCTCCGGGGTAGGCCTGGCGCCCCTACCTCATCCTCCGGGGTAGTGCCGGTACCCCTGCCGGTGCTCCGGGGTACACCTGCGGTCCCTACAGGCGCTCCGGGGTAGGCCCGGCCACCCTACCTGACCCTCTGGGGTCAGCCCGGTGTCCCTACCCGACGCTCCGGGGTAGGCCTGGCGCCCCTACCTCATCCTCCGGGGTAGTGCCGGTACCCCTACCGGTGCTCCGGGGTACACCTGCGGTCCCTACAGGCGCTCCGGGGTAGGCCCGGCCACCCTACCTGACTTTCTGGGGGTCAGCCCGGTATCCCTACCTGATGCTCCGGGGTAGTCCTGGCCTCCTTACCTGTGTCTCCGGGTAAACCTGGCCACGCTGCAGGGTCGGCCTGCACTCCCTGGCCGCACTACGGGCCGGTCCTGATTAGTGTATTAAGACCGCTCCGCGATTCCACTTTCTTAAAATTTATTGTGTCTGACAGCTTGTCTTTTACCGCGCACGCAGGCAGGCAGGCAGGCAGGCAGGCACGCGTCAAAAACGTGAGAGCAAAGCGTTACCCGCAGTCGGAGTACTTTATCGGTAACGACTTCTTCGGGAAGAGGCGCCGACGCTGCTCTCTCGTCTCTGTACGAGTCGGTGGCCGTCCGGGTACCGCGTGGCACCGTTGGCGTGGGATCCGCTCCTAAACGAATACAGAAGAATCGATACGCTATGAATCGTCATCGATTGAAGTTATTAACAGTTGACGAGCGATGCTGGATTGTATCGTTTATGGAGCGTCACCTACCGACTGATTTAGCGCTACGCGGTAATACGCTTTCTGGCAGTTCCTTAAATAACAAAACTCATTCGTTCACGCACGCTAGGTGTGCATCCCTTCGTTAATAGCCGGAGAAGGAATACGTACGTACGTACGTACGTACCTACCAGCGGATCGTCACGGATTGAATATGACTCGATTAGTAGTCACCAGTATTATAAATTACCGACTCCTAAAGTTTGATTGCGGCACTCCTTTAGGACCTTGCGACGCTCTTGGTTAACGTTAGCGTTCTCCGGCCCCTGCGTTATCGCGCATTAACTGTTCATTGGCCTCCGAGGGACGGCGGTCTCGCAGGCCTCTGAAGAAAGCCAGTCGGCTGCCTGACAAGCGGTCCCTGTGGCCGAGGCCGACTTAGCCGAGCATCCTCGGAGACGACGAGCTCGCGTGGCCGCCGTGCCGGCTGACCGGCCCGCCCCGGGGCCGTTTCCCCCCCGCTCCCCGTCGCCGAAGGAGCGCGCCCCCCGCCACCGCCTAAGGCCGCTGGGACCTTCCTCACCGCTCGAACGCATCCCGCCGGCGACGGAGCCGCTGATGCCCCTCTGTCGGAAGCGCGGCGCGCCTCTCCGGCAGCCCTGGCTGGGGCCCTGGAGCCCCAGGTCTCTGCCCAGGCCGAGGCACGCGGCTGCTGCTTTGCCAGGGACGGGTCCGACCGGGAGCCGAGCGCATCGCCCGTAGGCAGGCACGGGCGCAGGCCGGACGTCGAAGCGGCCGACCACCCGGGCTGTAACAGAGAAAGCGGCGTTAGCGACACCGTTACAAATCTTTCTCATTTCCACCTGCGTGCGCGCCCGCACCCCGCCAAAACAGGCCCCCGGCCCGAACGCCCACCGCCTGCTGCTGCAGCCGCTCACCCGCCCTTAGACACACGCACGCGCACGCACGCACTGCCCCCCCCCCATTCGAGTCCCCGCCCCAAACACCTCCCGCCCGCCACCGCACCCACTCGCACGGGGCTACACACGTGCGCACCCCCCCCCCCCGCAACCGGCCCCCCCCAGCCCAAACCCTCCACCCGCTGCCCCGCTCACAGTCGTGCGCTCAAAACGCACACGCGCGCAGCCCCCCCCCCCCCCCCGCCCGAAACAGGGCCCCGGGCCGACACCCCCCACCCCCGTCACCCCGGGCCCGCCGCTGCACGCACACACACACCGCCCCCCCGCCCTCCCGCCACGCAGTTCGCGCCGAGCCTGGCTGCCCCTGCTCCCCCCTTCCGCCACCAGGCTTGCCGCCCCCGGTGGTGGAAGGCGGGAGACTTTAGGACCCTGCGGCGTCCCTGCCGGCTC
Organism: Buteo buteo; assembly: GCF_964188355.1. Taxonomy (NCBI): domain Eukaryota; kingdom Metazoa; phylum Chordata; class Aves; order Accipitriformes; family Accipitridae; genus Buteo; species Buteo buteo. The sequence goes on from NW_027439312.1 coordinate 58,885, forward strand.
CGTGCCCGGGCGGGAGAGGGGAGCCCCCCCGGTGCCCTGCCGTCTCTAAACCCCAGCTGCCGAGTCCCTATCCTGCCGCACCCGTGGCCCCGCTCCCGCCTTTCTTTCTCAGCCAGCCACGCACTCGCCCTGCTCCACTCCCGCCCGCCGCCGCCGCGGGGGGAAAACTAAAGGACCGGGGGGGTGGGACGGGGACGGGGACGGGGACGGGGACGGGGGAGAGAAGTAAAAAAAATAAAACTCCAACCGATCCAAACAGAAGCCTTCTCCGAAAAGACACACCGTCCCCCCTCGCCAGCCTGCCTCTGCGCCAGGCTCCCCGCCTGCTCGCCAGCCGCTCTCGCCCTGCTGCACTCCTGCCCGCCCTCGCCGCGGGGGGAAAACTAAACGACCGGGGGGGACGGGACGGGGACGGGGACGGGGACGGGGACGGGGGAGAGAAGTAAAAAAAATAAAACTCCAACCGATCCAAACAGAAGCCTTCTCCGAAAAGACACACCGTCCCCCCTCGCCAGCCTGCCTCTGCGCCAGGCTCCCCGCCTGCTCGCCCTGCTCCACTCCTGCCCGCCCCCGCCGCGGGGGGAAAACTAAACGACCGGGGGGGGGGGGGGACGGGGACGGGGACGGGGACGGGGGAGAGAAGTAAAAAAAATAAAACTCCAACCGATCCAAACAGAAGCCTTCTCCGAAAAGACACACCGTCCCCCCTCGCCAGCCTGCCTCTGCGCCAGGCTCCCCGCCTGCTCGCCAGCCGCTCTCGCCCTGCTCCATTCCTGCCCGCCCCCGCCGCGGGGGGAAAACTAAACGACCGGGGGGGGGGGGACGGGGACGGGGACGGGGACGGGGGAGAGAAGTAAAAAAAATAAAACTCCAACCGATCCAAACAGAAGCCTTCTCCGAAAAGACACACCGTCCCCCCTCGCCAGCCTGCCTCTGCGCCAGGCTCCCCGCCTGCTCGCCAGCCGCTCTCGCCCTGCTCCACTCCTGCCCGCCCCCGCCGCGGGGGGAAAACTAAACGACCGGGGGGGGGGGGACGGGGACGGGGACGGGGACGGGGACGGGGACGGGGGAGAGAAGTAAAAAAAATAAAACTCCAACCGATCCAAACAGAAGCCTTCTCCGAAAAGACACACCGTCCCCCCTCGCCAGCCTACCTCTGCGCCAGGCTCCCCGCCTGCTCGCCAGCCGCTCTCGCCCCCCCTCTTTTCTAGCCTCCTTTCCCCGCCGCTGCTGCCGCCGCGACTGAGCAGCAGACCGTTGCCGTGGCGGGAAACACCACAGTTTCCGGGGGCCCCGTTGCCGGGCTGCAGACCACCCCACCCAGCCACCCGCCCCCCAACCCCCCGTCTCCAGGGCGCCGGAAAGTCTGTGATCGGGTGGGGCCGGGGGAGGGGGGGGGGGGGGGGCTGCACCTACTGGCCTGCAGGTCCGGGACTGCAGCGCGGGGAGGGAGGGGGAGCACACCGGTGCAGGGGTGCGTGTAGCTGTGTGTGCCTGCGTCGCGTTCTGTGTGTGTGTGTGTGTGTGTGTGCGCGCGCCTCTGAGCGCGCGTGTGTCACCGGGGGGGGGGGGGGGTGGCAGTGCCTGCAGGATCGCAGATATGTATTTTAAAGTATTTATTTTATTAAAAAAAGGAAAACGTCAAAAAAACACCAAAAAAAACCAGGCGGGGGGGGGGGGGAGAAAAATTAAAAACAACCCCCCAAAAAAAGCCCAAGACCGCAAAAACCAAAACCAAAAGTCGGCGAGCACCCAGCAGCGCCGGGACCCGAACCTGAACCTGGCAAGGGGCTACCAGTCCTGAAGGCACCCAGTGAACAGCGAACTCGCGCCGGGGAGCCGGGCAGTTTGTGCCGGGGGCTGCCACCTCTGCCCGGACCCCGCCGACAGAATATGGTTGGGGGGGGGGGGGGGCAGCAGCGGAGCAGAGGGGCTGGCTGGTGTGGTGAAGCTGGCAAGTGCCTGGCAGCCACCGGCTCGGAATAGGTGCGTGCACGTGCATGAGAACGACGAGGGTGGGGGGGGGGGTGTGTGTGTGTCAGGAAACAAAAATTATTTTGAAAACTGGTTGTCGTTAATATTGTATTAATATTTCCCGCCGGAATCAATAAAGGTGAAATAACTCTTGCATCAGACAGTACGTTTAAACGTGCTCCCTTGGTGTAGAAGTGGTTCAAACTCGGGAAGGGGAGGGGGAAAGAAATGCCGTCCGGGAGAACCGGGAGAGGGTGGCCCTTTTAATCAGATTTGCTAAAATCTCAAAAGAAAGAAAAAAAAAAAAAAAAACGAAAAAAACGAACCAAAAACAGGCGCACCTGCCCCCCCCGCCCCCCCCCGCCCAAGGGGCACCGAACGGCTGCCAGGTCTACCCGGCTCCGCGGGCGGCCGCCAGGTCTACCCGGCTCCGGAGGCCGGCGCGGCCGCCGGCGGCGCCCGGAGGACGCGGGGTGTCGCTGCCGCAGCGGCCGGTGAAAAGGGCCGCCAGGTCTACCCGGCTCCGCGGGCGGCCGCCAGGTCTACCCGGCTCCGGAGGCCGGCGCGGCCGCCGGCGGCGCCCGGAGGACGCGGGGTGTCGCTGCCGCAGCGGCCGGTGAAAAGGGCCGCCAGGTCTACCCGGCTCCGCGGGCGGCCGCCAGGTCTACCCGGCTCCGGAGGCCGGCGCGGCCGCCGGCGGCGCCCGGAGGACGCGGGGTGTCGCTGCCGCAGCGGCCGGTGAAAAGGGCCGCCAGGTCTACCCGGCTCCGCGGGCGGCCGCCAGGTCTACCCGGCTCCGGAGGCCGGCGCGGCCGCCGGCGGCGCCCGGAGGACGCGGGGTGTCGCTGCCGCAGCGGCCGGTGAAAAGAGCCGCCAGGTCTACCCGGCTCCGCGGGCGGCCGCCAGGTCTACCCGGCTCCGGAGGCCGGCGCGGCCGCCGGCGGCGCCCGGAGGACGCGGGGTGTCGCTGCCGCAGCGGCCGGTGAAAAGAGCCGCCAGGTCTACCCGGCTCCGCGGGCGGCCGCCAGGTCTACCCGGCTCCGGAGGCCGGCGCGGCCGCCGGCGGCGCCCGGAGGACGCGGGGTGTCGCTGCCGCAGCGGCCGGTGAAAAGAGCCGCCAGGTCTACCCGGCTCCGGCGGGACTTAGCCGCATTTCGGGGGCGGGGAGGTAGACCTGATAGCCCCGCCACTTTCTCGGAGCTGGCCAAGGGGTCGCTGTTTTTCGCTGCCTCCAGTTACGTCATCGTAAAAGTCGGTGTCATTGGCGGGTCTCCCCGGTGGGCAGGGACGGCACTCTTGGAGCCGGCCGGGGGCGGGGACGTGATCTCCCGTACTATAGGAGGTAGTGGTGACTCGTGCACGGAGCAGCGCTAGTGAGCGGCTGCAAGGCTTACGGCTCAGCCGGCGAAGTGGAGCGCTGGGCGGCCGTTGTGGTGGTGGTTTTGCCTGGTGGTTCGGCTCGTTTTCTGTCTGTTCGGCCAGTTGGTCTCTCCCGGTGTTTTCCAAGTAAGCCAGCCGGGCGCCTGCGAGGGTCTGGCAGGCTGGCGGTGGCTGTTGACCCGAGTGGTGCGAGAGGTGCAAAGGTGGATTCCGCAGGGCATAGCCCGGTGGCCGGCGGCGGCCACCGGCACTCGAACGCTGGAAGACCGGGTGGAGCCGAGCCTGCCTCGGCTTTCCCCCGGCCCCGGAGGGCCCGATGATGGCAAAGGTGGAGCGCTGGTATATGCGAGGGCAGCTGCCCGTGAGCATCCAGCCCGCCGCGGCTGCCGCCGCCTCCTGAGGGCCTGGTGATGGGCGGGCGAGGTGGCGGCACCTCGTCCTTTGACTCTGGCCTTAAGCTGGAGCGGGCAGAGCGGCAGCCGGTCCCGGTGGCTGGCAGCCGGATGCAGACGGCTGGGGGTTCTCGTGCGTGCCGCAGCTTCCCCCCAGCCCCCGAGGGCCCGATGATGGCACAGGTGAGAGGCTGCAGCGCCTCGTCCTGTTTTTGCCGGCATGAGCCACGCGTGGGCGGCCTGTGGTGTCCGGCCTGCCCCGGCTTGCCTGGTTGCAGGAGGGCTCGGTGGAAAGGTCTGCAGCGCTCTACCGGGTTTAGAGGTGGCGGCACCTCATCGCGTTTTCTCCGGCCTTAAGCTGGAGCCCATGCACGAATTGGGCAGAGTGCAAGCGGCAGCCGGTCCCGGTGGCTGGCAGCCGGATGCAGACGGCTGGGGGTTCTCGTGCGTGCCGCAGCTTCCCCCCAGCCCCCGAGGGCCCGATGATGGCACAGGTGAGAGGCCGCAGCGCCTCGTCCTGTTTCTGCCGGCATGAGCCACGCGTGGGCGGCCTGTGGTGTCCGGCCTGCCCCGGCTTGCCTGGTTGCAGGAGGGCTCGGTGGAAAGGTCTGCAGCGCTGTACCGGGTTAGAGGTGGCGGCACCTCATCGCGTTTTCTCCGGCCTTAAGCTGGAGCCCATGCACGAATTGGGCAGAGTGCAAGCGGCAGCCGGTCCCGGTGGCTGGCAGCCGGATGCAGACGGCTGGGGGTTCTCGTGCGTGCCGCAGCTTCCCCCCAGCCCCCGAGGGCCCGATGATGGCACAGGTGAGAGGCCGCAGCGCCTCGTCCTGTTTCTGCCGGCATGAGCCACGCGTGGGCGGCCTGTGGTGTCCGGCCTGCCCCGGCTTGCCTGGTTGCAGGAGGGCTCGGTGGAAAGGTCTGCAGCGCTGTACCGGGTTAGAGGTGGCGGCACCTCATCGCGTTTTCTCCGGCCTTAAGCTGGAGCCCGCGAAGCGGGAAGAAAAGTGCGGCTGTACCTGGTGGCTGGCAAGTCGAACGCAGGCGGCTGGGGTTGTCTCGCTTCTGTGGCATTCCCCCAGGCCCCGAACACCCGTGCGCGGCATGGGTCCAGGTGCCTTTTTTTTCCCCGACGGCAAGCGGTTGCCTGTGGGGCGGGCAAAGACCGGCAGCCGGTGGCGGTTGCCGGCACTCGAACGCTGGAGGAGCTGGGGGAGTTGAGCCTGCTGTGGCCATCCCCCGGTCCCGTTACCTTCCTCAAGGGAATCGTTGTCTGGAGCCGGGTGGCCCGTGGCACCTCCCGCTCCACGATTTGACTGATCCAGACCCACAGGCAGCGCCCGCTGAGGCGTCCTCGGGTGCGTCGGAGAGCCTCCACGGCGGGCCGGCTCTGCCGGTGTTCAGGCCGTTGGAGCACCTCTCGCAGGCGTTGCCCTCACTCGCACGCAGAGCCCCCGCACCTGCCGTCCGCCCCCGGTTGGCGACGGGTGCGAGTGGCCGTCGCTGTCCCAGGACTCGTGGCCGTGGGGCCTCCGCTCCTTCCTCCGTTCCCTTCCCTTACTGATCGATGAGGCGTTTAGGGCGCGTCGGAGGGGCTTCCCGGCGGGCCGGCTCTGCCGGTGTTCAGGCCGGCGTTGCACCTCTCCGCAGACGTTGCCCTCTCACTCGCACGCAGAGCCCCCGCACCTGCCGTCCGCCCCCGGTTGGCGATGGGTGCGAGTGGCCGTCGCTGTCCCAGGACTCGTGGCCGTGGGGCCTCCGCTCCTTCCTCCTTTCCCTTCCCTTACTGATCGATGAGGCCTTTCGGGTCGCGTCGGAGAGGGCCCTCGGCGGGCCGGCTCTTCTGTGCTCCCCGTAATAGGGAGTCACGGCAGTGTCCGGTGTTCAGGCAGGGTGGTCTCCTTTCCAATTCGCTTCCCGTTGCATGCGAAGTGGTGTCCTGCACCCCCCCCGAGCGAAGGGGGCCGCGATGGTGGCAGTGTCGTCCTCCCCTGCTCAGCGGGGTTCCTCGGGCTTCTTTACTGAACCGGGCTGTGTGACGGCCGCGTGGCCCCGCGAGCCCTCAGGTGTCCTGAAACACGCGAGGCGCCGGTGCTGGCCTCGGTCCGGGTACCCGCAGGTGCCGGCCGTGAGCAGCGCTGGGCGGTGGGGCGGCTGAGCCAAGGAAACGGGGAAAAAAGGCGAGTGTGGGCTGCACCTGCCCGGGTGGGCCCCGAGGCGTGCCGCGGGCGGCAGGGGGGCGTCCCCCTCCGCCGCTGCCGTCTCTGATGCTTTTCGTGCCGCTCCCCCGCCTGCTGCAGAGCGAGCCGCCCTGGCAGAGGGCCTTGGTCCTGGGGTCGTGCCCGTCTCGGCGGGTCGCTGTCTCCTCTAGCA
>NW_027439312.1:77500-87500 GCF_964188355.1 Buteo buteo
TACTCTGGGGCAGTACCCGTATGCCCCCGCCCGGTACTCCGGGGTACTACCCGTAACCCCCACCTGTGCTCCTTCGTAGTACCCGTATACCCCCGTCCTGTACTCCGGGGTAGTACCCGTATACCGCCGCCCGGTACCCCGGGGTAGTACCCGTGTACCCCCGTCAGTACTCCGGGGCAGTACCGGTACCCCCGCCCGGTACGCCGGGGGAAAAACTGCTGTCCCTACGGGCGCGCGAGTTTAGACCCAGCCTTCCTACCCGACCCTCCGCCTTACGCCCGGTGTCCCCAGGCGACGTTCCGGGATAGAACCCGTTCCCCCACCAGTACTCTGGGCCCGTGGCGGAACCCTTTGTGATGCGCCGGAGTTCTACCTGCTGTCCCTACGGGCACGCGGCGATGGATCCCGGCCCCCCATCCTGACCCTCCAGGGTAGGCCCGGCCACCCTACCTGACCCTCTGGGGTCAGCCCGGTGTCCCTACCCGACGCTCCGGGGTAGGCCTGGCGCCCCTACCTCATCCTCCGGGGTAGTACCCGTACCCCTACCGGTGCTCCGGGGTACACCTGCTGTCCCTACAGGCGCTCCGGGGTAGGCCCGGCCACCCTACCTGACCCTCTGGGGTCAGCCCGGTGTCCCTACCCGACGCTCCGGGGTACGCCTGGCGCCCCTACCTCATGCTCCGGGGTAGTACCGGTACCCCTACCGGTGCTCCGGGGTACACCTGCTGTCCCTACAGGCGCTCCGGGGTAGGCCCGGCCACCCTACCTGACCCTCCGGGGTCAGCCCGGTGTCCCTACCCGACGCTCCGGGGTAGGCCTGGCGCCCCTACCTCATCCTCCGGGGTAGTGCCGGTACCCCTGCCGGTGCTCCGGGGTACACCTGCGGTCCCTACAGGCGCTCCGGGGTAGGCCCGGCCACCCTACCTGACCCTCCGGGGTCAGCCCGGTATCCCTACCCGACGCTCCGGGGTAGGCCTGGCGCCCCTACCTCATCCTCCGGGGTAGTACCCGTACCCCTACCGGTGCTCCGGGATACACCTGCGGTCCCTACAGGCGCTCCGGGGTAGGCCCGGCCACCCTACCTGACCCTCTGGGGTCAGCCCGGTGTCCCTACCCGACGCTCCGGGGTACGCCTGGCGCCCCTACCTCATGCTCCGGGGTAGTGCCGGTACCCCTGCCGGTGCTCCGGGGTACACCTGCGGTCCCTACAGGCGCTCCGGGGTAGGCCCGGCCACCCTACCTGACCCTCCGGGGTCAGCCCGGTATCCCTACCCGACGCTCCGGGGTAGGCCTGGCGCCCCTACCTCATCCTCCGGGGTAGTGCCGGTACCCCTGCCGGTGCTCCGGGGTACACCTGCGGTCCCTACAGGCGCTCCGGGGTAGGCCCGGCCACCCTACCTGACCCTCCGGGGTCAGCCCGGTGTCCCTACCCGACGCTCCGGGGTAGGCCTGGCGCCCCTACCTCATCCTCCGGGGTAGTGCCGGTACCCCTGCCGGTGCTCCGGGATACCCCTGCGGTCCCTACAGGCGCTCCGGGGTAGGCCCGGCCACCCTACCTGACCCTCTGGGGTCAGCCCGGTGTCCCTACCCGACGCTCCGGGGTAGGCCTGGCGCCCCTACCTCATCCTCCGGGGTAGTGCCGGTACCCCTGCCGGTGCTCCGGGGTACACCTGCGGTCCCTACAGGCGCTCCGGGGTAGGCCCGGCCACCCTACCTGACCCTCCGGGGTCAGCCCGGTATCCCTACCCGACGCTCCGGGGTAGGCCTGGCGCCCCTACCTCATCCTCCGGGGTAGTGCCGGTACCCCTGCCGGTGCTCCGGGGTACACCTGCGGTCCCTACAGGCGCTCCGGGGTAGGCCCGGCCACCCTACCTGACCCTCTGGGGTCAGCCCGGTGTCCCTACCCGACGCTCCGGGGTAGGCCTGGCGCCCCTACCTCATCCTCCGGGGTAGTGCCGGTACCCCTGCCGGTGCTCCGGGGTACACCTGCGGTCCCTACAGGCGCTCCGGGGTAGGCCCGGCCACCCTACCTGACCCTCCGGGGTCAGCCCGGTGTCCCTACCCGACGCTCCGGGGTAGGCCTGGCGCCCCTACCTCATCCTCCGGGGTAGTGCCGGTACCCCTACCGGTGCTCCGGGATACCCCTGCGGTCCCTACAGGCGCTCCGGGGTAGGCCCGGCCACCCTACCTGACCCTCCGGGGTCAGCCCGGTGTCCCTACCCGACGCTCCGGGGTAGGCCTGGCGCCCCTACCTCATCCTCCGGGGTAGTGCCGGTACCCCTGCCGGTGCTCCGGGGTACACCTGCGGTCCCTACAGGCGCTCCGGGGTAGGCCCGGCCACCCTACCTGACCCTCCGGGGTCAGCCCGGTATCCCTACCCGACGCTCCGGGGTAGGCCTGGCGCCCCTACCTCATCCTCCGGGGTAGTGCCGGTACCCCTGCCGGTGCTCCGGGGTACACCTGCGGTCCCTACAGGCGCTCCGGGGTAGGCCCGGCCACCCTACCTGACCCTCCGGGGTCAGCCCGGTGTCCCTACCCGACGCTCCGGGGTAGGCCTGGCGCCCCTACCTCATCCTCCGGGGTAGTGCCGGTACCCCTGCCGGTGCTCCGGGGTACACCTGCGGTCCCTACAGGCGCTCCGGGGTAGGCCCGGCCACCCTACCTGACCCTCCGGGGTCAGCCCGGTATCCCTACCCGACGCTCCGGGGTAGGCCTGGCGCCCCTACCTCATCCTCCGGGGTAGTGCCGGTACCCCTGCCGGTGCTCCGGGGTACACCTGCGGTCCCTACAGGCGCTCCGGGATAGGCCCGGCCACCCTACCTGACCCTCCGGGGTCAGCCCGGTATCCCTACCCGACGCTCCGGGGTAGGCCTGGCGCCCCTACCTCATCCTCCGGGGTAGTGCCGGTACCCCTGCCGGTGCTCCGGGGTACACCTGCGGTCCCTACAGGCGCTCCGGGGTAGGCCCGGCCACCCTACCTGACCCTCCGGGGTCAGCCCGGTATCCCTACCCGACGCTCCGGGGTAGGCCTGGCGCCCCTACCTCATCCTCCGGGGTAGTGCCGGTACCCCTGCCGGTGCTCCGGGGTACACCTGCGGTCCCTACAGGCGCTCCGGGGTAGGCCCGGCCACCCTACCTGACCCTCTGGGGTCAGCCCGGTGTCCCTACCCGACGCTCCGGGGTAGGCCTGGCGCCCCTACCTCATCCTCCGGGGTAGTGCCGGTACCCCTGCCGGTGCTCCGGGGTACACCTGCGGTCCCTACAGGCGCTCCGGGGTAGGCCCGGCCACCCTACCTGACCCTCTGGGGTCAGCCCGGTGTCCCTACCCGACGCTCCGGGGTAGGCCTGGCGCCCCTACCTCATCCTCCGGGGTAGTGCCGGTACCCCTACCGGTGCTCCGGGGTACACCTGCGGTCCCTACAGGCGCTCCGGGGTAGGCCCGGCCACCCTACCTGACTTTCTGGGGGTCAGCCCGGTATCCCTACCTGATGCTCCGGGGTAGTCCTGGCCTCCTTACCTGTGTCTCCGGGTAAACCTGGCCACGCTGCAGGGTCGGCCTGCACTCCCTGGCCGCACTACGGGCCGGTCCTGATTAGTGTATTAAGACCGCTCCGCGATTCCACTTTCTTAAAATTTATTGTGTCTGACAGCTTGTCTTTTACCGCGCACGCAGGCAGGCAGGCAGGCAGGCACGCGTCAAAAACGTGAGAGCAAAGCGTTACCCGCAGTCGGAGTACTTTATCGGTAACGACTTCTTCGGGAAGAGGCGCCGACGCTGCTCTCTCGTCTCTGTACGAGTCGGTGGCCGTCCGGGTACCGCGTGGCACCGTTGGCGTGGGATCCGCTCCTAAACGAATACAGAAGAATCGATACGCTATGAATCGTCATCGATTGAAGTTATTAACAGTTGACGAGCGATGCTGGATTGTATCGTTTATGGAGCGTCACCTACCGACTGATTTAGCGCTACGCGGTAATACGCTTTCTGGCAGTTCCTTAAATAACAAAACTCATTCGTTCACGCACGCTAGGTGTGCATCCCTTCGTTAATAGCCGGAGAAGGAATACGTACGTACGTACGTACGTACCTACCAGCGGATCGTCACGGATTGAATATGACTCGATTAGTAGTCACCAGTATTATAAATTACCGACTCCTAAAGTTTGATTGCGGCACTCCTTTAGGACCTTGCGACGCTCTTGGTTAACGTTAGCGTTCTCCGGCCCCTGCGTTATCGCGCATTAACTGTTCATTGGCCTCCGAGGGACGGCGGTCTCGCAGGCCTCTGAAGAAAGCCAGTCGGCTGCCTGACAAGCGGTCCCTGTGGCCGAGGCCGACTTAGCCGAGCATCCTCGGAGACGACGAGCTCGCGTGGCCGCCGTGCCGGCTGACCGGCCCGCCCCGGGGCCGTTTCCCCCCCGCTCCCCGTCGCCGAAGGAGCGCGCCCCCCGCCACCGCCTAAGGCCGCTGGGACCTTCCTCACCGCTCGAACGCATCCCGCCGGCGACGGAGCCGCTGATGCCCCTCTGTCGGAAGCGCGGCGCGCCTCTCCGGCAGCCCTGGCTGGGGCCCTGGAGCCCCAGGTCTCTGCCCAGGCCGAGGCACGCGGCTGCTGCTTTGCCAGGGACGGGTCCGACCGGGAGCCGAGCGCATCGCCCGTAGGCAGGCACGGGCGCAGGCCGGACGTCGAAGCGGCCGACCACCCGGGCTGTAACAGAGAAAGTGGCGTTAGCGACACCGTTACAAATCTTTCTCATTTCCACCTGCGTGCGCGCCCGCACCCCGCCAAAACAGGCCCCCGGCCCGAACGCCCACCGCCTGCTGCTGCAGCCGCTCACCCGCCCTTAGACACACGCACGCGCACGCACGCACTGCCCCCCCCCCATTCGAGTCCCCGCCCCAAACACCTCCCGCCCGCCACCGCACCCACTCGCACGGGGCTACACACGTGCGCACCCCCCCCCCCCGCAACCGGCCCCCCCCAGCCCAAACCCTCCACCCGCTGCCCCGCTCACAGTCGTGCGCTCAAAACGCACACGCGCGCAGCCCCCCCCCCCCCCCCGCCCGAAACAGGGCCCCGGGCCGACACCCCCCACCCCCGTCACCCCGGGCCCGCCGCTGCACGCACACACACACCGCCCCCCCGCCCTCCCGCCACGCAGTTCGCGCCGAGCCTGGCTGCCCCTGCTCCCCCCTTCCGCCACCAGGCTTGCCGCCCCCGGTGGTGGAAGGCGGGAGACTTTAGGACCCTGCGGCGTCCCTGCCGGCTCCGTGCCCGGGCGGGAGAGGGGAGCCCCCCCGGTGCCCTGCCGTCTCTAAACCCCAGCTGCCGAGTCCCTATCCTGCCGCACCCGTGGCCCCGCTCCCGCCTTTCTTTCTCAGCCAGCCACGCACTCGCCCTGCTCCACTCCCGCCCGCCGCCGCCGCGGGGGGAAAACTAAAGGACCGGGGGGGTGGGACGGGGACGGGGACGGGGACGGGGACGGGGGAGAGAAGTAAAAAAAATAAAACTCCAACCGATCCAAACAGAAGCCTTCTCCGAAAAGACACACCGTCCCCCCTCGCCAGCCTGCCTCTGCGCCAGGCTCCCCGCCTGCTCGCCAGCCGCTCTCGCCCTGCTGCACTCCTGCCCGCCCTCGCCGCGGGGGGAAAACTAAACGACCGGGGGGGACGGGACGGGGACGGGGACGGGGACGGGGACGGGGGAGAGAAGTAAAAAAAATAAAACTCCAACCGATCCAAACAGAAGCCTTCTCCGAAAAGACACACCGTCCCCCCTCGCCAGCCTGCCTCTGCGCCAGGCTCCCCGCCTGCTCGCCCTGCTCCACTCCTGCCCGCCCCCGCCGCGGGGGGAAAACTAAACGACCGGGGGGGGGCGGGGACGGGGACGGGGACGGGGACGGGGGAGAGAAGTAAAAAAAATAAAACTCCAACCGATCCAAACAGAAGCCTTCTCCGAAAAGACACACCGTCCCCCCTCGCCAGCCTGCCTCTGCGCCAGGCTCCCCGCCTGCTCGCCAGCCGCTCTCGCCCTGCTCCATTCCTGCCCGCCCCCGCCGCGGGGGGAAAACTAAACGACCGGGGGGGGGGGGACGGGGACGGGGACGGGGACGGGGGAGAGAAGTAAAAAAAATAAAACTCCAACCGATCCAAACAGAAGCCTTCTCCGAAAAGACACACCGTCCCCCCTCGCCAGCCTGCCTCTGCGCCAGGCTCCCCGCCTGCTCGCCAGCCGCTCTCGCCCTGCTCCACTCCTGCCCGCCCCCGCCGCGGGGGGAAAACTAAACGACCGGGGGGGGGGGGACGGGGACGGGGACGGGGACGGGGACGGGGACGGGGGAGAGAAGTAAAAAAAATAAAACTCCAACCGATCCAAACAGAAGCCTTCTCCGAAAAGACACACCGTCCCCCCTCGCCAGCCTACCTCTGCGCCAGGCTCCCCGCCTGCTCGCCAGCCGCTCTCGCCCCCCCTCTTTTCTAGCCTCCTTTCCCCGCCGCTGCTGCCGCCGCGACTGAGCAGCAGACCGTTGCCGTGGCGGGAAACACCACAGTTTCCGGGGGCCCCGTTGCCGGGCTGCAGACCACCCCACCCAGCCACCCGCCCCCCAACCCCCCGTCTCCAGGGCGCCGGAAAGTCTGTGATCGGGTGGGGCCGGGGGAGGGGGGGGGGGGGGGGCTGCACCTACTGGCCTGCAGGTCCGGGACTGCAGCGCGGGGAGGGAGGGGGAGCACACCGGTGCAGGGGTGCGTGTAGCTGTGTGTGCCTGCGTCGCGTTCTGTGTGTGTGTGTGTGTGTGTGTGCGCGCGCCTCTGAGCGCGCGTGTGTCACCGGGGGGGGGGGGGGGTGGCAGTGCCTGCAGGATCGCAGATATGTATTTTAAAGTATTTATTTTATTAAAAAAAGGAAAACGTCAAAAAAACACCAAAAAAAAACAGGCGGGGGGGGGGGGGAGAAAAATTAAAAACAACCCCCCAAAAAAAGCCCAAGACCGCAAAAACCAAAACCAAAAGTCGGCGAGCACCCAGCAGCGCCGGGACCCGAACCTGAACCTGGCAAGGGGCTACCAGTCCTGAAGGCACCCAGTGAACAGCGAACTCGCGCCGGGGAGCCGGGCAGTTTGTGCCGGGGGCTGCCACCTCTGCCCGGACCCCGCCGACAGAATATGGTTGGGGGGGGGGGGGGGCAGCAGCGGAGCAGAGGGGCTGGCTGGTGTGGTGAAGCTGGCAAGTGCCTGGCAGCCACCGGCTCGGAATAGGTGCGTGCACGTGCATGAGAACGACGAGGGTGGGGGGGGGGGTGTGTGTGTGTCAGGAAACAAAAATTATTTTGAAAACTGGTTGTCGTTAATATTGTATTAATATTTCCCGCCGGAATCAATAAAGGTGAAATAACTCTTGCATCAGACAGTACGTTTAAACGTGCTCCCTTGGTGTAGAAGTGGTTCAAACTCGGGAAGGGGAGGGGGAAAGAAATGCCGTCCGGGAGAACCGGGAGAGGGTGGCCCTTTTAATCAGATTTGCTAAAATCTCAAAAGAAAGAAAAAAAAAAAAAAAAACGAAAAAAACGAACCAAAAACAGGCGCACCTGCCCCCCCCGCCCCCCCCCGCCCAAGGGGCACCGAACGGCTGCCAGGTCTACCCGGCTCCGCGGGCGGCCGCCAGGTCTACCCGGCTCCGGAGGCCGGCGCGGCCGCCGGCGGCGCCCGGAGGACGCGGGGTGTCGCTGCCGCAGCGGCCGGTGAAAAGGGCCGCCAGGTCTACCCGGCTCCGCGGGCGGCCGCCAGGTCTACCCGGCTCCGGAGGCCGGCGCGGCCGCCGGCGGCGCCCGGAGGACGCGGGGTGTCGCTGCCGCAGCGGCCGGTGAAAAGGGCCGCCAGGTCTACCCGGCTCCGCGGGCGGCCGCCAGGTCTACCCGGCTCCGGAGGCCGGCGCGGCCGCCGGCGGCGCCCGGAGGACGCGGGGTGTCGCTGCCGCAGCGGCCGGTGAAAAGGGCCGCCAGGTCTACCCGGCTCCGCGGGCGGCCGCCAGGTCTACCCGGCTCCGGAGGCCGGCGCGGCCGCCGGCGGCGCCCGGAGGACGCGGGGTGTCGCTGCCGCAGCGGCCGGTGAAAAGAGCCGCCAGGTCTACCCGGCTCCGCGGGCGGCCGCCAGGTCTACCCGGCTCCGGAGGCCGGCGCGGCCGCCGGCGGCGCCCGGAGGACGCGGGGTGTCGCTGCCGCAGCGGCCGGTGAAAAGAGCCGCCAGGTCTACCCGGCTCCGCGGGCGGCCGCCAGGTCTACCCGGCTCCGGAGGCCGGCGCGGCCGCCGGCGGCGCCCGGAGGACGCGGGGTGTCGCTGCCGCAGCGGCCGGTGAAAAGAGCCGCCAGGTCTACCCGGCTCCGGCGGGACTTAGCCGCATTTCGGGGGCGGGGAGGTAGACCTGATAGCCCCGCCACTTTCTCGGAGCTGGCCAAGGGGTCGCTGTTTTTCGCTGCCTCCAGTTACGTCATCGTAAAAGTCGGTGTCATTGGCGGGTCTCCCCGGTGGGCAGGGACGGCACTCTTGGAGCCGGCCGGGGGCGGGGACGTGATCTCCCGTACTATAGGAGGTAGTGGTGACTCGTGCACGGAGCAGCGCTAGTGAGCGGCTGCAAGGCTTACGGCTCAGCCGGCGAAGTGGAGCGCTGGGCGGCCGTTGTGGTGGTGGTTTTGCCTGGTGGTTCGGCTCGTTTTCTGTCTGTTCGGCCAGTTGGTCTCTCCCGGTGTTTTCCAAGTAAGCCAGCCGGGCGCCTGCGAGGGTCTGGCAGGCTGGCGGTGGCTGTTGACCCGAGTGGTGCGAGAGGTGCAAAGGTGGATTCCGCAGGGCATAGCCCGGTGGCCGGCGGCGGCCACCGGCACTCGAACGCTGGAAGACCGGGTGGAGCCGAGCCTGCCTCGGCTTTCCCCCGGCCCCGGAGGGCCCGATGATGGCAAAGGTGGAGCGCTGGTATATGCGAGGGCAGCTGCCCGTGAGCATCCAGCCCGCCGCGGCTGCCGCCGCCTCCTGAGGGCCTGGTGATGGGCGGGCGAGGTGGCGGCACCTCGTCCTTTGACTCTGGCCTTAAGCTGGAGCGGGCAGAGCGGCAGCCGGTCCCGGTGGCTGGCAGCCGGATGCAGACGGCTGGGGGTTCTCGTGCGTGCCGCAGCTTCCCCCCAGCCCCCGAGGGCCCGATGATGGCACAGGTGAGAGGCCGCAGCGCCTCGTCCTGTTTTTGCCGGCATGAGCCACGCGTGGGCGGCCTGTGGTGTCCGGCCTGCCCCGGCTTGCCTGGTTGCAGGAGGGCTCGGTGGAAAGGTCTGCAGCGCTCTACCGGGTTTAGAGGTGGCGGCACCTCATCGCGTTTTCTCCGGCCTTAAGCTGGAGCCCATGCACGAATTGGGCAGAGTGCAAGCGGCAGCCGGTCCCGGTGGCTGGCAGCCGGATGCAGACGGCTGGGGGTTCTCGTGCGTGCCGCAGCTTCCCCCCAGCCCCCGAGGGCCCGATGATGGCACAGGTGAGAGGCCGCAGCGCCTCGTCCTGTTTCTGCCGGCATGAGCCACGCGTGGGCGGCCTGTGGTGTCCGGCCTGCCCCGGCTTGCCTGGTTGCAGGAGGGCTCGGTGGAAAGGTCTGCAGCGCTGTACCGGGTTAGAGGTGGCGGCACCTCATCGCGTTTTCTCCGGCCTTAAGCTGGAGCCCATGCACGAATTGGGCAGAGTGCAAGCGGCAGCCGGTCCCGGTGGCTGGCAGCCGGATGCAGACGGCTGGGGGTTCTCGTGCGTGCCGCAGCTTCCCCCCAGCCCCCGAGGGCCCGATGATGGCACAGGTGAGAGGCCGCAGCGCCTCGTCCTGTTTCTGCCGGCATGAGCCACGCGTGGGCGGCCTGTGGTGTCCGGCCTGCCCCGGCTTGCCTGGTTGCAGGAGGGCTCGGTGGAAAGGTCTGCAGCGCTGTACCGGGTTAGAGGTGGCGGCACCTCATCGCGTTTTCTCCGGCCTTAAGCTGGA
>NW_027439312.1:100000-115000 GCF_964188355.1 Buteo buteo
CCGGCCCAAGGGGTAGACCTGGCCGCCCCTTGCCGGCCCAAGGGGTAGACCTGGCCGCCCCTTGCCGGCCCAAGGGGTAGACCTGGCCGCCCCTTGCCGGCCCAAGGGGTAGACCTGGCCTCCCCTTGCCGGCCCAAGGGGTAGACCTGGCCTCCCCTTGCCGGCCCAAGGGGTAGACCTGGCCTCCCCTTGCCGGCCCAAGGGGTAGACCTGGCCGCCCCTTGCCGGCCCAAGGGGTAGACCTGGCCGCCCCTTGCCGGCCCAAGGGGTAGACCTGGCCGCCCCTTGCCGGCCCAAGGGGTAGACCTGGCCGCCCCTTGCCGGCCCAAGGGGTAGACCTGGCCGCCCCTTGCCGGCCCAAGGGGTAGACCTGGCCTCCCCTTGCCGGCCCAAGGGGTAGACCTGGCCGCCCCTTGCCGGCCCAAGGGGTAGACCTGGCCGCCCCTTGCCGGCCCAAGGGGTAGACCTGGCCGCCCCTTGCCGGCCCAAGGGGTAGACCTGGCCGCCCCTTGCCGGCCCAAGGGGTAGACCTGGCCTCCCCTTGCCGGCCCAAGGGGTAGACCTGGCCGCCCCTTGCCGGCCCAAGGGGTAGACCTGGCCGCCCCTTGCCGGCCCAAGGGGTAGACCTGGCCGCCCCTTGCCGGCCCAAGGGGTAGACCTGGCCGCCCCTTGCCGGCCCAAGGGGTAGACCTGGCCGCCCCTTGCCGGCCCAAGGGGTAGACCTGGCCGCCCCTTGCCGGCCCAAGGGGTAGACCTGGCCGCCCCTTGCCGGCCCAAGGGGTAGACCTGGCCGCCCCTTGCCGGCCCAAGGGGTAGACCTGGCCGCCCCTTGCCGGCCCAAGGGGTAGACCTGGCCGCCCCTTGCCGGCCCAAGGGGTAGACCTGGCCTCCCCTTGCCGGCCCAAGGGGTAGACCTGGCCTCCCCTTGCCGGCCCAAGGGGTAGACCTGGCCTCCCCTTGCCGGCCCAAGGGGTAGACCTGGCCGCCCCTTGCCGGCCCAAGGGGTAGACCTGGCCGCCCCTTGCCGGCCCAAGGGGTAGACCTGGCCGCCCCTTGCCGGCCCAAGGGGTAGACCTGGCCGCCCCTTGCCGGCCCAAGGGGTAGACCTGGCCGCCCCTTGCCGGCCCAAGGGGTAGACCTGGCCTCCCCTTGCCGGCCCAAGGGGTAGACCTGGCCGCCCCTTGCCGGCCCAAGGGGTAGACCTGGCCGCCCCTTGCCGGCCCAAGGGGTAGACCTGGCCGCCCCTTGCCGGCCCAAGGGGTAGACCTGGCCGCCCCTTGCCGGCCCAAGGGGTAGACCTGGCCTCCCCTTGCCGGCCCAAGGGGTAGACCTGGCCGCCCCTTGCCGGCCCAAGGGGTAGACCTGGCCGCCCCTTGCCGGCCCAAGGGGTAGACCTGGCCGCCCCTTGCCGGCCCAAGGGGTAGACCTGGCCGCCCCTTGCCGGCCCAAGGGGTAGACCTGGCCGCCCCTTGCCGGCCCAAGGGGTAGACCTGGCCTCCCCTTGCCGGCCCAAGGGGTAGACCTGGCCTCCCCTTGCCGGCCCAAGGGGTAGACCTGGCCTCCCCTTGCCGGCCCAAGGGGTAGACCTGGCCTCCCCTTGCCGGCCCAAGGGGTAGACCTGGCCGCCCCTTGCCGGCCCAAGGGGTAGACCTGGCCGCCCCTTGCCGGCCCAAGGGGTAGACCTGGCCGCCCCTTGCCGGCCCAAGGGGTAGACCTGGCCGCCCCTTGCCGGCCCAAGGGGTAGACCTGGCCGCCCCTTGCCGGCCCAAGGGGTAGACCTGGCCGCCCCTTGCCGGCCCAAGGGGTAGACCTGGCCGCCCCTTGCCGGCCCAAGGGGTAGACCTGGCCTCCCCTTGCCGGCCCAAGGGGTAGACCTGGCCTCCCCTTGCCGGCCCAAGGGGTAGACCTGGCCTCCCCTTGCCGGCCCAAGGGGTAGACCTGGCCGCCCCTTGCCGGCCCAAGGGGTAGACCTGGCCGCCCCTTGCCGGCCCAAGGGGTAGACCTGGCCGCCCCTTGCCGGCCCAAGGGGTAGACCTGGCCGCCCCTTGCCGGCCCAAGGGGTAGACCTGGCCGCCCCTTGCCGGCCCAAGGGGTAGACCTGGCCTCCCCTTGCCGGCCCAAGGGGTAGACCTGGCCGCCCCTTGCCGGCCCAAGGGGTAGACCTGGCCGCCCCTTGCCGGCCCAAGGGGTAGACCTGGCCGCCCCTTGCCGGCCCAAGGGGTAGACCTGGCCGCCCCTTGCCGGCCCAAGGGGTAGACCTGGCCTCCCCTTGCCGGCCCAAGGGGTAGACCTGGCCGCCCCTTGCCGGCCCAAGGGGTAGACCTGGCCGCCCCTTGCCGGCCCAAGGGGTAGACCTGGCCGCCCCTTGCCGGCCCAAGGGGTAGACCTGGCCGCCCCTTGCCGGCCCAAGGGGTAGACCTGGCCGCCCCTTGCCGGCCCAAGGGGTAGACCTGGCCGCCCCTTGCCGGCCCAAGGGGTAGACCTGGCCGCCCCTTGCCGGCCCAAGGGGTAGACCTGGCCGCCCCTTGCCGGCCCAAGGGGTAGACCTGGCCGCCCCTTGCCGGCCCAAGGGGTAGACCTGGCCGCCCCTTGCCGGCCCAAGGGGTAGACCTGGCCTCCCCTTGCCGGCCCAAGGGGTAGACCTGGCCTCCCCTTGCCGGCCCAAGGGGTAGACCTGGCCTCCCCTTGCCGGCCCAAGGGGTAGACCTGGCCGCCCCTTGCCGGCCCAAGGGGTAGACCTGGCCGCCCCTTGCCGGCCCAAGGGGTAGACCTGGCCGCCCCTTGCCGGCCCAAGGGGTAGACCTGGCCGCCCCTTGCCGGCCCAAGGGGTAGACCTGGCCGCCCCTTGCCGGCCCAAGGGGTAGACCTGGCCTCCCCTTGCCGGCCCAAGGGGTAGACCTGGCCGCCCCTTGCCGGCCCAAGGGGTAGACCTGGCCGCCCCTTGCCGGCCCAAGGGGTAGACCTGGCCGCCCCTTGCCGGCCCAAGGGGTAGACCTGGCCGCCCCTTGCCGGCCCAAGGGGTAGACCTGGCCTCCCCTTGCCGGCCCAAGGGGTAGACCTGGCCGCCCCTTGCCGGCCCAAGGGGTAGACCTGGCCGCCCCTTGCCGGCCCAAGGGGTAGACCTGGCCGCCCCTTGCCGGCCCAAGGGGTAGACCTGGCCGCCCCTTGCCGGCCCAAGGGGTAGACCTGGCCGCCCCTTGCCGGCCCAAGGGGTAGACCTGGCCGCCCCTTGCCGGCCCAAGGGGTAGACCTGGCCGCCCCTTGCCGGCCCAAGGGGTAGACCTGGCCGCCCCTTGCCGGCCCAAGGGGTAGACCTGGCCGCCCCTTGCCGGCCCAAGGGGTAGACCTGGCCGCCCCTTGCCGGCCCAAGGGGTAGACCTGGCCGCCCCTTGCCGGCCCAAGGGGTAGACCTGGCCTCCCCTTGCCGGCCCAAGGGGTAGACCTGGCCTCCCCTTGCCGGCCCAAGGGGTAGACCTGGCCTCCCCTTGCCGGCCCAAGGGGTAGACCTGGCCGCCCCTTGCCGGCCCAAGGGGTAGACCTGGCCGCCCCTTGCCGGCCCAAGGGGTAGACCTGGCCGCCCCTTGCCGGCCCAAGGGGTAGACCTGGCCGCCCCTTGCCGGCCCAAGGGGTAGACCTGGCCGCCCCTTGCCGGCCCAAGGGGTAGACCTGGCCTCCCCTTGCCGGCCCAAGGGGTAGACCTGGCCGCCCCTTGCCGGCCCAAGGGGTAGACCTGGCCGCCCCTTGCCGGCCCAAGGGGTAGACCTGGCCGCCCCTTGCCGGCCCAAGGGGTAGACCTGGCCGCCCCTTGCCGGCCCAAGGGGTAGACCTGGCCTCCCCTTGCCGGCCCAAGGGGTAGACCTGGCCGCCCCTTGCCGGCCCAAGGGGTAGACCTGGCCGCCCCTTGCCGGCCCAAGGGGTAGACCTGGCCGCCCCTTGCCGGCCCAAGGGGTAGACCTGGCCGCCCCTTGCCGGCCCAAGGGGTAGACCTGGCCGCCCCTTGCCGGCCCAAGGGGTAGACCTGGCCGCCCCTTGCCGGCCCAAGGGGTAGACCTGGCCGCCCCTTGCCGGCCCAAGGGGTAGACCTGGCCGCCCCTTGCCGGCCCAAGGGGTAGACCTGGCCGCCCCTTGCCGGCCCAAGGGGTAGACCTGGCCGCCCCTTGCCGGCCCAAGGGGTAGACCTGGCCGCCCCTTGCCGGCCCAAGGGGTAGACCTGGCCGCCTTACCTGACCGTCCAGAGCAGTCCTGGCATCCCTACCTGATGCTCCAGACTTAGCTTGGCGTCCCATGCCGACACTCCGGGGTAGTACCATTACCCCTACCCGGCAGCCAGGGGTAGTACCCGTAACCCTCATTGGTACTCCGGGGTAGTACCAGTACCCCCACCCGGCAGCCAGGGGTAGTACCCGTAACCCCCACCTGTACTCCTTGGTAGTACCCGTATACCCCCGCCCGATACTCCGGGGCAGTACCCGCATACCCCCGCCCGGTACTCCGGGGCAGTACCCGCATACCCCCGCCCGGTACTCCGGGGAAGTACCCATATACCCCCGCCCGGTACTCCGGGGCAGTACCCGCATACCCCCGCCCGGTACTCCAGGGCAGTACCCGCATACCCCCGCCCGGTACTCCGGGGAAGTACCCATATACCTCCACCCGGTACTCCGGGGCAGTACCCGCATACCCCCGCCCGGTACTCCGGGGCAGCACCCCTATGCCCCCGCCCGGTACTCCGGGGCAGTACCCGTATGCCCCCGCCCGGTACTCCGGGGCAGTACCAGTACCCCCGCCCGGTACTCCGGGGTACTACCCGTAACACCCACCTGTACTCCTTCGTAGTACCCGTATACCCCCGCCCGGTACTCCGGGGCAGTACCCGCATACCCCTGCCCGGTACTCCGGGGCAGTACCCGTATACCCCCGCCCGGTACCCCGGGGTAGTACCCGTGTACCCCCGTCAGTACTCCGGGGCAGTACCGGTACCCCCGCCCGGTACTCCGGGGTACTACCCGTAACCCCCACCTGTACTCCTTCCTTGGTAGTACCCGTATACCCCCGCCCGGTACTCCGGGGCAGTACCCGCATACCCCCGCCCGGTACTCCGGGGCAGTACCGGTACCCCCGCCCAGTACTCCGGGGTGCTACCCGTAACCCCCACCTGTACTCCTTGGTAGTACCCGTATACCCCCGCCCGGTACTCCGGGGCAGTACCCGCATACCCCCGCCCGGTACTCCGGGGCAGTACCGGTACCCCCGCCCGGTACTCCGGGGTGCTACCCGTAACCCCCACCTGTACTCCTTCCTTGGTAGTACCCGTATACCCCCGCCCGGTACTCCGGGGCAGTACCCGCATACCCCCGCCCGGTACTCCGGGGAAGTACCCATATACCTCCACCCGGTACTCCGGGGCAGTACCCGCATACCCCCGCCCGGTACTCTGGGGCAGTACCCGTATGCCCCCGCCCGGTACTCCGGGGTACTACCCGTAACCCCCACCTGTGCTCCTTCGTAGTACCCGTATACCCCCGTCCTGTACTCCGGGGTAGTACCCGTATACCGCCGCCCGGTACCCCGGGGTAGTACCCGTGTACCCCCGTCAGTACTCCGGGGCAGTACCGGTACCCCCGCCCGGTACGCCGGGGGAAAAACTGCTGTCCCTACGGGCGCGCGAGTTTAGACCCAGCCTTCCTACCCGACCCTCCGCCTTACGCCCGGTGTCCCCAGGCGACGTTCCGGGATAGAACCCGTTCCCCCACCAGTACTCTGGGCCCGTGGCGGAACCCTTTGTGATGCGCCGGAGTTCTACCTGCTGTCCCTACGGGCACGCGGCGATGGATCCCGGCCCCCCATCCTGACCCTCCAGGGTAGGCCCGGCCACCCTACCTGACCCTCTGGGGTCAGCCCGGTGTCCCTACCCGACGCTCCGGGGTAGGCCTGGCGCCCCTACCTCATCCTCCGGGGTAGTACCCGTACCCCTACCGGTGCTCCGGGGTACACCTGCTGTCCCTACAGGCGCTCCGGGGTAGGCCCGGCCACCCTACCTGACCCTCTGGGGTCAGCCCGGTGTCCCTACCCGACGCTCCGGGGTACGCCTGGCGCCCCTACCTCATGCTCCGGGGTAGTACCGGTACCCCTACCGGTGCTCCGGGGTACACCTGCTGTCCCTACAGGCGCTCCGGGGTAGGCCCGGCCACCCTACCTGACCCTCCGGGGTCAGCCCGGTGTCCCTACCCGACGCTCCGGGGTAGGCCTGGCGCCCCTACCTCATCCTCCGGGGTAGTGCCGGTACCCCTGCCGGTGCTCCGGGGTACACCTGCGGTCCCTACAGGCGCTCCGGGGTAGGCCCGGCCACCCTACCTGACCCTCCGGGGTCAGCCCGGTATCCCTACCCGACGCTCCGGGGTAGGCCTGGCGCCCCTACCTCATCCTCCGGGGTAGTACCCGTACCCCTACCGGTGCTCCGGGATACACCTGCGGTCCCTACAGGCGCTCCGGGGTAGGCCCGGCCACCCTACCTGACCCTCTGGGGTCAGCCCGGTGTCCCTACCCGACGCTCCGGGGTACGCCTGGCGCCCCTACCTCATGCTCCGGGGTAGTGCCGGTACCCCTGCCGGTGCTCCGGGGTACACCTGCGGTCCCTACAGGCGCTCCGGGGTAGGCCCGGCCACCCTACCTGACCCTCCGGGGTCAGCCCGGTATCCCTACCCGACGCTCCGGGGTAGGCCTGGCGCCCCTACCTCATCCTCCGGGGTAGTGCCGGTACCCCTGCCGGTGCTCCGGGGTACACCTGCGGTCCCTACAGGCGCTCCGGGGTAGGCCCGGCCACCCTACCTGACCCTCCGGGGTCAGCCCGGTGTCCCTACCCGACGCTCCGGGGTAGGCCTGGCGCCCCTACCTCATCCTCCGGGGTAGTGCCGGTACCCCTGCCGGTGCTCCGGGATACCCCTGCGGTCCCTACAGGCGCTCCGGGGTAGGCCCGGCCACCCTACCTGACCCTCTGGGGTCAGCCCGGTGTCCCTACCCGACGCTCCGGGGTAGGCCTGGCGCCCCTACCTCATCCTCCGGGGTAGTGCCGGTACCCCTGCCGGTGCTCCGGGGTACACCTGCGGTCCCTACAGGCGCTCCGGGGTAGGCCCGGCCACCCTACCTGACCCTCCGGGGTCAGCCCGGTATCCCTACCCGACGCTCCGGGGTAGGCCTGGCGCCCCTACCTCATCCTCCGGGGTAGTGCCGGTACCCCTGCCGGTGCTCCGGGGTACACCTGCGGTCCCTACAGGCGCTCCGGGGTAGGCCCGGCCACCCTACCTGACCCTCTGGGGTCAGCCCGGTGTCCCTACCCGACGCTCCGGGGTAGGCCTGGCGCCCCTACCTCATCCTCCGGGGTAGTGCCGGTACCCCTGCCGGTGCTCCGGGGTACACCTGCGGTCCCTACAGGCGCTCCGGGGTAGGCCCGGCCACCCTACCTGACCCTCCGGGGTCAGCCCGGTGTCCCTACCCGACGCTCCGGGGTAGGCCTGGCGCCCCTACCTCATCCTCCGGGGTAGTGCCGGTACCCCTACCGGTGCTCCGGGATACCCCTGCGGTCCCTACAGGCGCTCCGGGGTAGGCCCGGCCACCCTACCTGACCCTCCGGGGTCAGCCCGGTGTCCCTACCCGACGCTCCGGGGTAGGCCTGGCGCCCCTACCTCATCCTCCGGGGTAGTGCCGGTACCCCTGCCGGTGCTCCGGGGTACACCTGCGGTCCCTACAGGCGCTCCGGGGTAGGCCCGGCCACCCTACCTGACCCTCCGGGGTCAGCCCGGTATCCCTACCCGACGCTCCGGGGTAGGCCTGGCGCCCCTACCTCATCCTCCGGGGTAGTGCCGGTACCCCTGCCGGTGCTCCGGGGTACACCTGCGGTCCCTACAGGCGCTCCGGGGTAGGCCCGGCCACCCTACCTGACCCTCCGGGGTCAGCCCGGTGTCCCTACCCGACGCTCCGGGGTAGGCCTGGCGCCCCTACCTCATCCTCCGGGGTAGTGCCGGTACCCCTGCCGGTGCTCCGGGGTACACCTGCGGTCCCTACAGGCGCTCCGGGGTAGGCCCGGCCACCCTACCTGACCCTCCGGGGTCAGCCCGGTATCCCTACCCGACGCTCCGGGGTAGGCCTGGCGCCCCTACCTCATCCTCCGGGGTAGTGCCGGTACCCCTGCCGGTGCTCCGGGGTACACCTGCGGTCCCTACAGGCGCTCCGGGATAGGCCCGGCCACCCTACCTGACCCTCCGGGGTCAGCCCGGTATCCCTACCCGACGCTCCGGGGTAGGCCTGGCGCCCCTACCTCATCCTCCGGGGTAGTGCCGGTACCCCTGCCGGTGCTCCGGGGTACACCTGCGGTCCCTACAGGCGCTCCGGGGTAGGCCCGGCCACCCTACCTGACCCTCCGGGGTCAGCCCGGTATCCCTACCCGACGCTCCGGGGTAGGCCTGGCGCCCCTACCTCATCCTCCGGGGTAGTGCCGGTACCCCTGCCGGTGCTCCGGGGTACACCTGCGGTCCCTACAGGCGCTCCGGGGTAGGCCCGGCCACCCTACCTGACCCTCTGGGGTCAGCCCGGTGTCCCTACCCGACGCTCCGGGGTAGGCCTGGCGCCCCTACCTCATCCTCCGGGGTAGTGCCGGTACCCCTGCCGGTGCTCCGGGGTACACCTGCGGTCCCTACAGGCGCTCCGGGGTAGGCCCGGCCACCCTACCTGACCCTCTGGGGTCAGCCCGGTGTCCCTACCCGACGCTCCGGGGTAGGCCTGGCGCCCCTACCTCATCCTCCGGGGTAGTGCCGGTACCCCTACCGGTGCTCCGGGGTACACCTGCGGTCCCTACAGGCGCTCCGGGGTAGGCCCGGCCACCCTACCTGACTTTCTGGGGGTCAGCCCGGTATCCCTACCTGATGCTCCGGGGTAGTCCTGGCCTCCTTACCTGTGTCTCCGGGTAAACCTGGCCACGCTGCAGGGTCGGCCTGCACTCCCTGGCCGCACTACGGGCCGGTCCTGATTAGTGTATTAAGACCGCTCCGCGATTCCACTTTCTTAAAATTTATTGTGTCTGACAGCTTGTCTTTTACCGCGCACGCAGGCAGGCAGGCAGGCAGGCAGGCACGCGTCAAAAACGTGAGAGCAAAGCGTTACCCGCAGTCGGAGTACTTTATCGGTAACGACTTCTTCGGGAAGAGGCGCCGACGCTGCTCTCTCGTCTCTGTACGAGTCGGTGGCCGTCCGGGTACCGCGTGGCACCGTTGGCGTGGGATCCGCTCCTAAACGAATACAGAAGAATCGATACGCTATGAATCGTCATCGATTGAAGTTATTAACAGTTGACGAGCGATGCTGGATTGTATCGTTTATGGAGCGTCACCTACCGACTGATTTAGCGCTACGCGGTAATACGCTTTCTGGCAGTTCCTTAAATAACAAAACTCATTCGTTCACGCACGCTAGGTGTGCATCCCTTCGTTAATAGCCGGAGAAGGAATACGTACGTACGTACGTACGTACCTACCAGCGGATCGTCACGGATTGAATATGACTCGATTAGTAGTCACCAGTATTATAAATTACCGACTCCTAAAGTTTGATTGCGGCACTCCTTTAGGACCTTGCGACGCTCTTGGTTAACGTTAGCGTTCTCCGGCCCCTGCGTTATCGCGCATTAACTGTTCATTGGCCTCCGAGGGACGGCGGTCTCGCAGGCCTCTGAAGAAAGCCAGTCGGCTGCCTGACAAGCGGTCCCTGTGGCCGAGGCCGACTTAGCCGAGCATCCTCGGAGACGACGAGCTCGCGTGGCCGCCGTGCCGGCTGACCGGCCCGCCCCGGGGCCGTTTCCCCCCCGCTCCCCGTCGCCGAAGGAGCGCGCCCCCCGCCACCGCCTAAGGCCGCTGGGACCTTCCTCACCGCTCGAACGCATCCCGCCGGCGACGGAGCCGCTGATGCCCCTCTGTCGGAAGCGCGGCGCGCCTCTCCGGCAGCCCTGGCTGGGGCCCTGGAGCCCCAGGTCTCTGCCCAGGCCGAGGCACGCGGCTGCTGCTTTGCCAGGGACGGGTCCGACCGGGAGCCGAGCGCATCGCCCGTAGGCAGGCACGGGCGCAGGCCGGACGTCGAAGCGGCCGACCACCCGGGCTGTAACAGAGAAAGCGGCGTTAGCGACACCGTTACAAATCTTTCTCATTTCCACCTGCGTGCGCGCCCGCACCCCGCCAAAACAGGCCCCCGGCCCGAACGCCCACCGCCTGCTGCTGCAGCCGCTCACCCGCCCTTAGACACACGCACGCGCACGCACGCACTGCCCCCCCCCCATTCGAGTCCCCGCCCCAAACACCTCCCGCCCGCCACCGCACCCACTCGCACGGGGCTACACACGTGCGCACCCCCCCCCCCCGCAACCGGCCCCCCCCAGCCCAAACCCTCCACCCGCTGCCCCGCTCACAGTCGTGCGCTCAAAACGCACACGCGCGCAGCCCCCCCCCCCCCCCCGCCCGAAACAGGGCCCCGGGCCGACACCCCCCACCCCCGTCACCCCGGGCCCGCCGCTGCACGCACACACACACCGCCCCCCCGCCCTCCCGCCACGCAGTTCGCGCCGAGCCTGGCTGCCCCTGCTCCCCCCTTCCGCCACCAGGCTTGCCGCCCCCGGTGGTGGAAGGCGGGAGACTTTAGGACCCTGCGGCGTCCCTGCCGGCTCCGTGCCCGGGCGGGAGAGGGGAGCCCCCCCGGTGCCCTGCCGTCTCTAAACCCCAGCTGCCGAGTCCCTATCCTGCCGCACCCGTGGCCCCGCTCCCGCCTTTCTTTCTCAGCCAGCCACGCACTCGCCCTGCTCCACTCCCGCCCGCCGCCGCCGCGGGGGGAAAACTAAAGGACCGGGGGGGTGGGACGGGGACGGGGACGGGGACGGGGACGGGGGAGAGAAGTAAAAAAAATAAAACTCCAACCGATCCAAACAGAAGCCTTCTCCGAAAAGACACACCGTCCCCCCTCGCCAGCCTGCCTCTGCGCCAGGCTCCCCGCCTGCTCGCCAGCCGCTCTCGCCCTGCTGCACTCCTGCCCGCCCTCGCCGCGGGGGGAAAACTAAACGACCGGGGGGGACGGGACGGGGACGGGGACGGGGACGGGGACGGGGGAGAGAAGTAAAAAAAATAAAACTCCAACCGATCCAAACAGAAGCCTTCTCCGAAAAGACACACCGTCCCCCCTCGCCAGCCTGCCTCTGCGCCAGGCTCCCCGCCTGCTCGCCCTGCTCCACTCCTGCCCGCCCCCGCCGCGGGGGGAAAACTAAACGACCGGGGGGGGGGGGGGACGGGGACGGGGACGGGGACGGGGGAGAGAAGTAAAAAAAATAAAACTCCAACCGATCCAAACAGAAGCCTTCTCCGAAAAGACACACCGTCCCCCCTCGCCAGCCTGCCTCTGCGCCAGGCTCCCCGCCTGCTCGCCAGCCGCTCTCGCCCTGCTCCATTCCTGCCCGCCCCCGCCGCGGGGGGAAAACTAAACGACCGGGGGGGGGGGGACGGGGACGGGGACGGGGACGGGGGAGAGAAGTAAAAAAAATAAAACTCCAACCGATCCAAACAGAAGCCTTCTCCGAAAAGACACACCGTCCCCCCTCGCCAGCCTGCCTCTGCGCCAGGCTCCCCGCCTGCTCGCCAGCCGCTCTCGCCCTGCTCCACTCCTGCCCGCCCCCGCCGCGGGGGGAAAACTAAACGACCGGGGGGGGGGGGACGGGGACGGGGACGGGGACGGGGACGGGGACGGGGGAGAGAAGTAAAAAAAATAAAACTCCAACCGATCCAAACAGAAGCCTTCTCCGAAAAGACACACCGTCCCCCCTCGCCAGCCTACCTCTGCGCCAGGCTCCCCGCCTGCTCGCCAGCCGCTCTCGCCCCCCCTCTTTTCTAGCCTCCTTTCCCCGCCGCTGCTGCCGCCGCGACTGAGCAGCAGACCGTTGCCGTGGCGGGAAACACCACAGTTTCCGGGGGCCCCGTTGCCGGGCTGCAGACCACCCCACCCAGCCACCCGCCCCCCAACCCCCCGTCTCCAGGGCGCCGGAAAGTCTGTGATCGGGTGGGGCCGGGGGAGGGGGGGGGGGGGGGGCTGCACCTACTGGCCTGCAGGTCCGGGACTGCAGCGCGGGGAGGGAGGGGGAGCACACCGGTGCAGGGGTGCGTGTAGCTGTGTGTGCCTGCGTCGCGTTCTGTGTGTGTGTGTGTGTGTGTGTGCGCGCGCCTCTGAGCGCGCGTGTGTCACCGGGGGGGGGGGGGGGTGGCAGTGCCTGCAGGATCGCAGATATGTATTTTAAAGTATTTATTTTATTAAAAAAAGGAAAACGTCAAAAAAACACCAAAAAAAAACAGGCGGGGGGGGGGGGGAGAAAAATTAAAAACAACCCCCCAAAAAAAGCCCAAGACCGCAAAAACCAAAACCAAAAGTCGGCGAGCACCCAGCAGCGCCGGGACCCGAACCTGAACCTGGCAAGGGGCTACCAGTCCTGAAGGCACCCAGTGAACAGCGAACTCGCGCCGGGGAGCCGGGCAGTTTGTGCCGGGGGCTGCCACCTCTGCCCGGACCCCGCCGACAGAATATGGTTGGGGGGGGGGGGGGGCAGCAGCGGAGCAGAGGGGCTGGCTGGTGTGGTGAAGCTGGCAAGTGCCTGGCAGCCACCGGCTCGGAATAGGTGCGTGCACGTGCATGAGAACGACGAGGGTGGGGGGGGGGGTGTGTGTGTGTCAGGAAACAAAAATTATTTTGAAAACTGGTTGTCGTTAATATTGTATTAATATTTCCCGCCGGAATCAATAAAGGTGAAATAACTCTTGCATCAGACAGTACGTTTAAACGTGCTCCCTTGGTGTAGAAGTGGTTCAAACTCGGGAAGGGGAGGGGGAAAGAAATGCCGTCCGGGAGAACCGGGAGAGGGTGGCCCTTTTAATCAGATTTGCTAAAATCTCAAAAGAAAGAAAAAAAAAAAAAAAAACGAAAAAAACGAACCAAAAACAGGCGCACCTGCCCCCCCCGCCCCCCCCCGCCCAAGGGGCACCGAACGGCTGCCAGGTCTACCCGGCTCCGCGGGCGGCCGCCAGGTCTACCCGGCTCCGGAGGCCGGCGCGGCCGCCGGCGGCGCCCGGAGGACGCGGGGTGTCGCTGCCGCAGCGGCCGGTGAAAAGGGCCGCCAGGTCTACCCGGCTCCGCGGGCGGCCGCCAGGTCTACCCGGCTCCGGAGGCCGGCGCGGCCGCCGGCGGCGCCCGGAGGACGCGGGGTGTCGCTGCCGCAGCGGCCGGTGAAAAGGGCCGCCAGGTCTACCCGGCTCCGCGGGCGGCCGCCAGGTCTACCCGGCTCCGGAGGCCGGCGCGGCCGCCGGCGGCGCCCGGAGGACGCGGGGTGTCGCTGCCGCAGCGGCCGGTGAAAAGGGCCGCCAGGTCTACCCGGCTCCGCGGGCGGCCGCCAGGTCTACCCGGCTCCGGAGGCCGGCGCGGCCGCCGGCGGCGCCCGGAGGACGCGGGGTGTCGCTGCCGCAGCGGCCGGTGAAAAGAGCCGCCAGGTCTACCCGGCTCCGCGGGCGGCCGCCAGGTCTACCCGGCTCCGGAGGCCGGCGCGGCCGCCGGCGGCGCCCGGAGGACGCGGGGTGTCGCTGCCGCAGCGGCCGGTGAAAAGAGCCGCCAGGTCTACCCGGCTCCGCGGGCGGCCGCCAGGTCTACCCGGCTCCGGAGGCCGGCGCGGCCGCCGGCGGCGCCCGGAGGACGCGGGGTGTCGCTGCCGCAGCGGCCGGTGAAAAGAGCCGCCAGGTCTACCCGGCTCCGGCGGGACTTAGCCGCATTTCGGGGGCGGGGAGGTAGACCTGATAGCCCCGCCACTTTCTCGGAGCTGGCCAAGGGGTCGCTGTTTTTCGCTGCCTCCAGTTACGTCATCGTAAAAGTCGGTGTCATTGGCGGGTCTCCCCGGTGGGCAGGGACGGCACTCTTGGAGCCGGCCGGGGGCGGGGACGTGATCTCCCGTACTATAGGAGGTAGTGGTGACTCGTGCACGGAGCAGCGCTAGTGAGCGGCTGCAAGGCTTACGGCTCAGCCGGCGAAGTGGAGCGCTGGGCGGCCGTTGTGGTGGTGGTTTTGCCTGGTGGTTCGGCTCGTTTTCTGTCTGTTCGGCCAGTTGGTCTCTCCCGGTGTTTTCCAAGTAAGCCAGCCGGGCGCCTGCGAGGGTCTGGCAGGCTGGCGGTGGCTGTTGACCCGAGTGGTGCGAGAGGTGCAAAGGTGGATTCCGCAGGGCATAGCC
The DNA here is from genome assembly GCF_964188355.1 of Buteo buteo. Taxonomy (NCBI): domain Eukaryota; kingdom Metazoa; phylum Chordata; class Aves; order Accipitriformes; family Accipitridae; genus Buteo; species Buteo buteo. Next base: position 114,285 of record NW_027439312.1, read on the forward strand.
CGGTGGCCGGCGGCGGCCACCGGCACTCGAACGCTGGAAGACCGGGTGGAGCCGAGCCTGCCTCGGCTTTCCCCCGGCCCCGGAGGGCCCGATGATGGCAAAGGTGGAGCGCTGGTATATGCGAGGGCAGCTGCCCGTGAGCATCCAGCCCGCCGCGGCTGCCGCCGCCTCCTGAGGGCCTGGTGATGGGCGGGCGAGGTGGCGGCACCTCGTCCTTTGACTCTGGCCTTAAGCTGGAGCGGGCAGAGCGGCAGCCGGTCCCGGTGGCTGGCAGCCGGATGCAGACGGCTGGGGGTTCTCGTGCGTGCCGCAGCTTCCCCCCAGCCCCCGAGGGCCCGATGATGGCACAGGTGAGAGGCCGCAGCGCCTCGTCCTGTTTTTGCCGGCATGAGCCACGCGTGGGCGGCCTGTGGTGTCCGGCCTGCCCCGGCTTGCCTGGTTGCAGGAGGGCTCGGTGGAAAGGTCTGCAGCGCTCTACCGGGTTTAGAGGTGGCGGCACCTCATCGCGTTTTCTCCGGCCTTAAGCTGGAGCCCATGCACGAATTGGGCAGAGTGCAAGCGGCAGCCGGTCCCGGTGGCTGGCAGCCGGATGCAGACGGCTGGGGGTTCTCGTGCGTGCCGCAGCTTCCCCCCAGCCCCCGAGGGCCCGATGATGGCACAGGTGAGAGGCCGCAGCGCCTCGTCCTGTTTCTGCCGGCATGAGCCACGCGTGGGCG
>NW_027439312.1:120000-122500 GCF_964188355.1 Buteo buteo
CGGCGCCCTTCTCCGGGGACCGGCCCCGCCTCGCCCGACGGCGGTCCGCTGCCGGGGAGGTTTTGGGGCGCGGCCCTCGGGGCCAAGAGGGGCGCCCCCGGTCAGAGCGCGGGCGGCAGTGCGCGGGAAGGGGGGACGCCGGCGCGGGGTGTGACGAGCCCCGCCGGCCGAGCCCGCTCGGGCAAGGAGGAAGAAGCGGCGAGCGGCGGTGAGGACGGGGCAGCAGGGCGCGAGCGGCGCGAGAGGAGAGGGTCCTCCGGGGTCGCGGGAGGCGTCTCCCGCGGCCCTGCCCGCACCTTGTCGGGCTGCTGCGAAGCAGCCCGGCCGGCCGCGCAGGGGAAAGGCCTCCGGGCATTCCGGGCGGGTGCGTGGCGCCGGGTGGGGCGGCGGCGGCCGTTCCCCCCCGCACCTCTCCCCACGAGGGAGCCGGGGCGGGGGGGGCGCTCTGCCGCCGCCGCCTCCTCTGGTGGGCGAGGCCCCCGCCGGGCTGTGTCCCGCGCCAGCGGGCGGCCCGAGCCACGGCTCTCCTCCCGGGCGCAGCGCCGGGCTACTGAGGGAAACCCCGGGCCCCGGGAAGGAGGACGTGGTGGTGGCGGTGGATGTCGGGCGCGCCCCCGCGGGCGGACGCTCCCCCGAGGGCGGCAGCGGGGGAGGCACCCCCGCGGGGCCTTCAGGTCGTTTCCCTCACCCCAGGGCCAGGTACCTAGCGTCCGCGCCTCCGCGGCCCTCCCTCGGCGAGCCCGGGGGTCGAAGGCCGTGGAGCCGGGCGGAGGTTTAAAGACGCGGGCGGCTCGATGCGACCCGGGGGGGCGGCCGGGCGGCGGTGCCTTAAAGGGGCCGGGAGTTCCTCCCACGAAGGCCCTGGTGGGCTGCCGCCCGTGCTCATCCCGCGGGCAGCCGTGCCGGGGAGGGGTCCCGCTGCCCCCTCCTCTCCGCGGTCCGGTCTCGGTGGAGACCGCGGTGCGGTCGGCCGTAGCCGGCCTGCCTGCCTCGAAACGGGCGGCCCCGGCGTGAGCGCGGGCTCACTGCCCGGGGTGGCGGGTCCCCGCGGTGGGGGCTCGCTGGGCGGCTGCCGGGCCGCCGCGACTCCGTCGCAGCGCTGCGCCGCGCTGCGCTCCGTTCCCCCCCTCGCCCTGGCGAGCGCTCGGCGGTCTCCCGCCACTGGCTGCTGGCAAGGGCGGCACCCCGGCTGAGCGGCGGCGGCGCCGCTCGGCCTGTCGGTCGGCCGGAGGGCGCCCGGTGCCGGCCGCGGCTGTCCCGTCCCGGGCCCTGCCCGCCGCTTCCCCGTCGCGCTTCCCGGCCGCGCCGGGCAGGTGGGCGGGGGCGGGCGGGGGCACCCCACGCGCGGTCTCCGCGTGGAAACGGGGAGAGCGGGCGCTGTCCCCGGCTTAGCGCCGTCCGCCTTCCACCTGGGGCGTGCCCGTGGAAGGGGCCGAGGCGAGAAGCGGTGGCGGTGGTTCCGGGAGGGCAGCCGCTCTGGTGCGGCAGCGGGTGCCGTCCGGCAGGCCGCGGGCGGTGCGTCGCCGGCTCTGGCGGTTGCCGCCTCTTGGAGCCGCTGGCGTGGCCGCGGAGTTGCCGTCGGGACGAGCCCGGGGGAGCTGGCTGTCGTAGCGCGGCGCAGCCGGCACGGAGGCGTGTGCGGGGCCGGTGGGGCTCCCCGCTGCTGCCCCGCAGCAGCAGCAGCCGTGTCGTCCGGAGCGTGGTGGGCAGGCCGCGCGCGGTCGGGTGCATCGCTGCCTCTGCCCAGAGGCCGGGCCGAGCCCGTGCGCCTGGGCCGCCTCCGATGCGAGCAAGGCATTTCCCAGGCCGGTCGGGAGCGCGGGCTCCCCAGCCTCGCCGCTCGGAGTTTTCCGTTCCTTTCCCCCCCCCCCTTTCTCTGTGTGTGCTCGTACGGTCAGCAGAGGCGCGGCTTCTCCGTCGTGCTGCGCCGTGCCCCCTCCGCGCGTGCGGAGGGGGGTGGGCGGGCGGGCGGTGGGCCATCCTCCGGAGGGGCCGCTCGCCTGTGGCGAAGCGGTCCTGGCCCCCTCGCGCGTGCGGGGCGGTGCCGAAAGCCAGACAACTCTTAGCGGTGGATCACTCGGCTCGTGCGTCGATGAAGAACGCAGCTAGCTGCGAGAATTAATGTGAATTGCAGGACACATTGATCATCGACACTTCGAACGCACTTGCGGCCCCGGGTTCCTCCCGGGGCTACGCCTGTCTGAGCGTCGCTTGACGATCAATCGCCCGTCTGTGCCGCCGCCCCTCGCCTCGCGGCGGGGCGGCGGTCGCAGCGGCGCGGCTGGGGCGCCTCGCAGGCCCGCGCGCGCGCGGCCCCGGGCCCGGGGAGTCGTTCCCCGCAGCCCGGCGGCGGCCGCTGCCAAGGGCCTTCGTCCCCCTAAATCGAGACTCGGGGAGCGCTCCGAAGCTCCCCGCTCCTGGAGCACCCGCTGGTCGGAGCTCGTCCCGCCGGGGCCGTCAGGGTTCGTCGAGCCGGTCGGGCCTGGCGCGGCGGTGGGGA
>NW_027439312.1:130000-140000 GCF_964188355.1 Buteo buteo
AGTACCCGCATACCCCCGCCCGGTACTCCGGGGCAGTACCGGTACCCCCGCCCGGTACTCCGGGGTGCTACCCGTAACCCCCACCTGTACTCCTTCCTTGGTAGTACCCGTATACCCCCGCCCGGTACTCCGGGGCAGTACCCGCATACCCCCGCCCGGTACTCCGGGGAAGTACCCATATACCTCCACCCGGTACTCCGGGGCAGTACCCGCATACCCCCGCCCGGTACTCTGGGGCAGTACCCGTATGCCCCCGCCCGGTACTCCGGGGTACTACCCGTAACCCCCACCTGTGCTCCTTCGTAGTACCCGTATACCCCCGTCCTGTACTCCGGGGTAGTACCCGTATACCGCCGCCCGGTACCCCGGGGTAGTACCCGTGTACCCCCGTCAGTACTCCGGGGCAGTACCGGTACCCCCGCCCGGTACGCCGGGGGAAAAACTGCTGTCCCTACGGGCGCGCGAGTTTAGACCCAGCCTTCCTACCCGACCCTCCGCCTTACGCCCGGTGTCCCCAGGCGACGTTCCGGGATAGAACCCGTTCCCCCACCAGTACTCTGGGCCCGTGGCGGAACCCTTTGTGATGCGCCGGAGTTCTACCTGCTGTCCCTACGGGCACGCGGCGATGGATCCCGGCCCCCCATCCTGACCCTCCAGGGTAGGCCCGGCCACCCTACCTGACCCTCTGGGGTCAGCCCGGTGTCCCTACCCGACGCTCCGGGGTAGGCCTGGCGCCCCTACCTCATCCTCCGGGGTAGTACCCGTACCCCTACCGGTGCTCCGGGGTACACCTGCTGTCCCTACAGGCGCTCCGGGGTAGGCCCGGCCACCCTACCTGACCCTCTGGGGTCAGCCCGGTGTCCCTACCCGACGCTCCGGGGTACGCCTGGCGCCCCTACCTCATGCTCCGGGGTAGTACCGGTACCCCTACCGGTGCTCCGGGGTACACCTGCTGTCCCTACAGGCGCTCCGGGGTAGGCCCGGCCACCCTACCTGACCCTCCGGGGTCAGCCCGGTGTCCCTACCCGACGCTCCGGGGTAGGCCTGGCGCCCCTACCTCATCCTCCGGGGTAGTGCCGGTACCCCTGCCGGTGCTCCGGGGTACACCTGCGGTCCCTACAGGCGCTCCGGGGTAGGCCCGGCCACCCTACCTGACCCTCCGGGGTCAGCCCGGTATCCCTACCCGACGCTCCGGGGTAGGCCTGGCGCCCCTACCTCATCCTCCGGGGTAGTACCCGTACCCCTACCGGTGCTCCGGGATACACCTGCGGTCCCTACAGGCGCTCCGGGGTAGGCCCGGCCACCCTACCTGACCCTCTGGGGTCAGCCCGGTGTCCCTACCCGACGCTCCGGGGTACGCCTGGCGCCCCTACCTCATGCTCCGGGGTAGTGCCGGTACCCCTGCCGGTGCTCCGGGGTACACCTGCGGTCCCTACAGGCGCTCCGGGGTAGGCCCGGCCACCCTACCTGACCCTCCGGGGTCAGCCCGGTATCCCTACCCGACGCTCCGGGGTAGGCCTGGCGCCCCTACCTCATCCTCCGGGGTAGTGCCGGTACCCCTGCCGGTGCTCCGGGGTACACCTGCGGTCCCTACAGGCGCTCCGGGGTAGGCCCGGCCACCCTACCTGACCCTCCGGGGTCAGCCCGGTGTCCCTACCCGACGCTCCGGGGTAGGCCTGGCGCCCCTACCTCATCCTCCGGGGTAGTGCCGGTACCCCTGCCGGTGCTCCGGGATACCCCTGCGGTCCCTACAGGCGCTCCGGGGTAGGCCCGGCCACCCTACCTGACCCTCTGGGGTCAGCCCGGTGTCCCTACCCGACGCTCCGGGGTAGGCCTGGCGCCCCTACCTCATCCTCCGGGGTAGTGCCGGTACCCCTGCCGGTGCTCCGGGGTACACCTGCGGTCCCTACAGGCGCTCCGGGGTAGGCCCGGCCACCCTACCTGACCCTCCGGGGTCAGCCCGGTATCCCTACCCGACGCTCCGGGGTAGGCCTGGCGCCCCTACCTCATCCTCCGGGGTAGTGCCGGTACCCCTGCCGGTGCTCCGGGGTACACCTGCGGTCCCTACAGGCGCTCCGGGGTAGGCCCGGCCACCCTACCTGACCCTCTGGGGTCAGCCCGGTGTCCCTACCCGACGCTCCGGGGTAGGCCTGGCGCCCCTACCTCATCCTCCGGGGTAGTGCCGGTACCCCTGCCGGTGCTCCGGGGTACACCTGCGGTCCCTACAGGCGCTCCGGGGTAGGCCCGGCCACCCTACCTGACCCTCCGGGGTCAGCCCGGTGTCCCTACCCGACGCTCCGGGGTAGGCCTGGCGCCCCTACCTCATCCTCCGGGGTAGTGCCGGTACCCCTACCGGTGCTCCGGGATACCCCTGCGGTCCCTACAGGCGCTCCGGGGTAGGCCCGGCCACCCTACCTGACCCTCCGGGGTCAGCCCGGTGTCCCTACCCGACGCTCCGGGGTAGGCCTGGCGCCCCTACCTCATCCTCCGGGGTAGTGCCGGTACCCCTGCCGGTGCTCCGGGGTACACCTGCGGTCCCTACAGGCGCTCCGGGGTAGGCCCGGCCACCCTACCTGACCCTCCGGGGTCAGCCCGGTATCCCTACCCGACGCTCCGGGGTAGGCCTGGCGCCCCTACCTCATCCTCCGGGGTAGTGCCGGTACCCCTGCCGGTGCTCCGGGGTACACCTGCGGTCCCTACAGGCGCTCCGGGGTAGGCCCGGCCACCCTACCTGACCCTCCGGGGTCAGCCCGGTGTCCCTACCCGACGCTCCGGGGTAGGCCTGGCGCCCCTACCTCATCCTCCGGGGTAGTGCCGGTACCCCTGCCGGTGCTCCGGGGTACACCTGCGGTCCCTACAGGCGCTCCGGGGTAGGCCCGGCCACCCTACCTGACCCTCCGGGGTCAGCCCGGTATCCCTACCCGACGCTCCGGGGTAGGCCTGGCGCCCCTACCTCATCCTCCGGGGTAGTGCCGGTACCCCTGCCGGTGCTCCGGGGTACACCTGCGGTCCCTACAGGCGCTCCGGGATAGGCCCGGCCACCCTACCTGACCCTCCGGGGTCAGCCCGGTATCCCTACCCGACGCTCCGGGGTAGGCCTGGCGCCCCTACCTCATCCTCCGGGGTAGTGCCGGTACCCCTGCCGGTGCTCCGGGGTACACCTGCGGTCCCTACAGGCGCTCCGGGGTAGGCCCGGCCACCCTACCTGACCCTCCGGGGTCAGCCCGGTATCCCTACCCGACGCTCCGGGGTAGGCCTGGCGCCCCTACCTCATCCTCCGGGGTAGTGCCGGTACCCCTGCCGGTGCTCCGGGGTACACCTGCGGTCCCTACAGGCGCTCCGGGGTAGGCCCGGCCACCCTACCTGACCCTCTGGGGTCAGCCCGGTGTCCCTACCCGACGCTCCGGGGTAGGCCTGGCGCCCCTACCTCATCCTCCGGGGTAGTGCCGGTACCCCTGCCGGTGCTCCGGGGTACACCTGCGGTCCCTACAGGCGCTCCGGGGTAGGCCCGGCCACCCTACCTGACCCTCTGGGGTCAGCCCGGTGTCCCTACCCGACGCTCCGGGGTAGGCCTGGCGCCCCTACCTCATCCTCCGGGGTAGTGCCGGTACCCCTACCGGTGCTCCGGGGTACACCTGCGGTCCCTACAGGCGCTCCGGGGTAGGCCCGGCCACCCTACCTGACTTTCTGGGGGTCAGCCCGGTATCCCTACCTGATGCTCCGGGGTAGTCCTGGCCTCCTTACCTGTGTCTCCGGGTAAACCTGGCCACGCTGCAGGGTCGGCCTGCACTCCCTGGCCGCACTACGGGCCGGTCCTGATTAGTGTATTAAGACCGCTCCGCGATTCCACTTTCTTAAAATTTATTGTGTCTGACAGCTTGTCTTTTACCGCGCACGCAGGCAGGCAGGCAGGCAGGCAGGCACGCGTCAAAAACGTGAGAGCAAAGCGTTACCCGCAGTCGGAGTACTTTATCGGTAACGACTTCTTCGGGAAGAGGCGCCGACGCTGCTCTCTCGTCTCTGTACGAGTCGGTGGCCGTCCGGGTACCGCGTGGCACCGTTGGCGTGGGATCCGCTCCTAAACGAATACAGAAGAATCGATACGCTATGAATCGTCATCGATTGAAGTTATTAACAGTTGACGAGCGATGCTGGATTGTATCGTTTATGGAGCGTCACCTACCGACTGATTTAGCGCTACGCGGTAATACGCTTTCTGGCAGTTCCTTAAATAACAAAACTCATTCGTTCACGCACGCTAGGTGTGCATCCCTTCGTTAATAGCCGGAGAAGGAATACGTACGTACGTACGTACGTACCTACCAGCGGATCGTCACGGATTGAATATGACTCGATTAGTAGTCACCAGTATTATAAATTACCGACTCCTAAAGTTTGATTGCGGCACTCCTTTAGGACCTTGCGACGCTCTTGGTTAACGTTAGCGTTCTCCGGCCCCTGCGTTATCGCGCATTAACTGTTCATTGGCCTCCGAGGGACGGCGGTCTCGCAGGCCTCTGAAGAAAGCCAGTCGGCTGCCTGACAAGCGGTCCCTGTGGCCGAGGCCGACTTAGCCGAGCATCCTCGGAGACGACGAGCTCGCGTGGCCGCCGTGCCGGCTGACCGGCCCGCCCCGGGGCCGTTTCCCCCCCGCTCCCCGTCGCCGAAGGAGCGCGCCCCCCGCCACCGCCTAAGGCCGCTGGGACCTTCCTCACCGCTCGAACGCATCCCGCCGGCGACGGAGCCGCTGATGCCCCTCTGTCGGAAGCGCGGCGCGCCTCTCCGGCAGCCCTGGCTGGGGCCCTGGAGCCCCAGGTCTCTGCCCAGGCCGAGGCACGCGGCTGCTGCTTTGCCAGGGACGGGTCCGACCGGGAGCCGAGCGCATCGCCCGTAGGCAGGCACGGGCGCAGGCCGGACGTCGAAGCGGCCGACCACCCGGGCTGTAACAGAGAAAGTGGCGTTAGCGACACCGTTACAAATCTTTCTCATTTCCACCTGCGTGCGCGCCCGCACCCCGCCAAAACAGGCCCCCGGCCCGAACGCCCACCGCCTGCTGCTGCAGCCGCTCACCCGCCCTTAGACACACGCACGCGCACGCACGCACTGCCCCCCCCCCATTCGAGTCCCCGCCCCAAACACCTCCCGCCCGCCACCGCACCCACTCGCACGGGGCTACACACGTGCGCACCCCCCCCCCCCGCAACCGGCCCCCCCCAGCCCAAACCCTCCACCCGCTGCCCCGCTCACAGTCGTGCGCTCAAAACGCACACGCGCGCAGCCCCCCCCCCCCCCCCGCCCGAAACAGGGCCCCGGGCCGACACCCCCCACCCCCGTCACCCCGGGCCCGCCGCTGCACGCACACACACACCGCCCCCCCGCCCTCCCGCCACGCAGTTCGCGCCGAGCCTGGCTGCCCCTGCTCCCCCCTTCCGCCACCAGGCTTGCCGCCCCCGGTGGTGGAAGGCGGGAGACTTTAGGACCCTGCGGCGTCCCTGCCGGCTCCGTGCCCGGGCGGGAGAGGGGAGCCCCCCCGGTGCCCTGCCGTCTCTAAACCCCAGCTGCCGAGTCCCTATCCTGCCGCACCCGTGGCCCCGCTCCCGCCTTTCTTTCTCAGCCAGCCACGCACTCGCCCTGCTCCACTCCCGCCCGCCGCCGCCGCGGGGGGAAAACTAAAGGACCGGGGGGGTGGGACGGGGACGGGGACGGGGACGGGGACGGGGGAGAGAAGTAAAAAAAATAAAACTCCAACCGATCCAAACAGAAGCCTTCTCCGAAAAGACACACCGTCCCCCCTCGCCAGCCTGCCTCTGCGCCAGGCTCCCCGCCTGCTCGCCAGCCGCTCTCGCCCTGCTGCACTCCTGCCCGCCCTCGCCGCGGGGGGAAAACTAAACGACCGGGGGGGACGGGACGGGGACGGGGACGGGGACGGGGACGGGGGAGAGAAGTAAAAAAAATAAAACTCCAACCGATCCAAACAGAAGCCTTCTCCGAAAAGACACACCGTCCCCCCTCGCCAGCCTGCCTCTGCGCCAGGCTCCCCGCCTGCTCGCCCTGCTCCACTCCTGCCCGCCCCCGCCGCGGGGGGAAAACTAAACGACCGGGGGGGGGGGGGGACGGGGACGGGGACGGGGACGGGGGAGAGAAGTAAAAAAAATAAAACTCCAACCGATCCAAACAGAAGCCTTCTCCGAAAAGACACACCGTCCCCCCTCGCCAGCCTGCCTCTGCGCCAGGCTCCCCGCCTGCTCGCCAGCCGCTCTCGCCCTGCTCCATTCCTGCCCGCCCCCGCCGCGGGGGGAAAACTAAACGACCGGGGGGGGGGGGACGGGGACGGGGACGGGGACGGGGGAGAGAAGTAAAAAAAATAAAACTCCAACCGATCCAAACAGAAGCCTTCTCCGAAAAGACACACCGTCCCCCCTCGCCAGCCTGCCTCTGCGCCAGGCTCCCCGCCTGCTCGCCAGCCGCTCTCGCCCTGCTCCACTCCTGCCCGCCCCCGCCGCGGGGGGAAAACTAAACGACCGGGGGGGGGGGGACGGGGACGGGGACGGGGACGGGGACGGGGACGGGGGAGAGAAGTAAAAAAAATAAAACTCCAACCGATCCAAACAGAAGCCTTCTCCGAAAAGACACACCGTCCCCCCTCGCCAGCCTACCTCTGCGCCAGGCTCCCCGCCTGCTCGCCAGCCGCTCTCGCCCCCCCTCTTTTCTAGCCTCCTTTCCCCGCCGCTGCTGCCGCCGCGACTGAGCAGCAGACCGTTGCCGTGGCGGGAAACACCACAGTTTCCGGGGGCCCCGTTGCCGGGCTGCAGACCACCCCACCCAGCCACCCGCCCCCCAACCCCCCGTCTCCAGGGCGCCGGAAAGTCTGTGATCGGGTGGGGCCGGGGGAGGGGGGGGGGGGGGGGCTGCACCTACTGGCCTGCAGGTCCGGGACTGCAGCGCGGGGAGGGAGGGGGAGCACACCGGTGCAGGGGTGCGTGTAGCTGTGTGTGCCTGCGTCGCGTTCTGTGTGTGTGTGTGTGTGTGTGTGCGCGCGCCTCTGAGCGCGCGTGTGTCACCGGGGGGGGGGGGGGGTGGCAGTGCCTGCAGGATCGCAGATATGTATTTTAAAGTATTTATTTTATTAAAAAAAGGAAAACGTCAAAAAAACACCAAAAAAAAACAGGCGGGGGGGGGGGGGAGAAAAATTAAAAACAACCCCCCAAAAAAAGCCCAAGACCGCAAAAACCAAAACCAAAAGTCGGCGAGCACCCAGCAGCGCCGGGACCCGAACCTGAACCTGGCAAGGGGCTACCAGTCCTGAAGGCACCCAGTGAACAGCGAACTCGCGCCGGGGAGCCGGGCAGTTTGTGCCGGGGGCTGCCACCTCTGCCCGGACCCCGCCGACAGAATATGGTTGGGGGGGGGGGGGGGCAGCAGCGGAGCAGAGGGGCTGGCTGGTGTGGTGAAGCTGGCAAGTGCCTGGCAGCCACCGGCTCGGAATAGGTGCGTGCACGTGCATGAGAACGACGAGGGTGGGGGGGGGGGTGTGTGTGTGTCAGGAAACAAAAATTATTTTGAAAACTGGTTGTCGTTAATATTGTATTAATATTTCCCGCCGGAATCAATAAAGGTGAAATAACTCTTGCATCAGACAGTACGTTTAAACGTGCTCCCTTGGTGTAGAAGTGGTTCAAACTCGGGAAGGGGAGGGGGAAAGAAATGCCGTCCGGGAGAACCGGGAGAGGGTGGCCCTTTTAATCAGATTTGCTAAAATCTCAAAAGAAAGAAAAAAAAAAAAAAAAACGAAAAAAACGAACCAAAAACAGGCGCACCTGCCCCCCCCGCCCCCCCCCGCCCAAGGGGCACCGAACGGCTGCCAGGTCTACCCGGCTCCGCGGGCGGCCGCCAGGTCTACCCGGCTCCGGAGGCCGGCGCGGCCGCCGGCGGCGCCCGGAGGACGCGGGGTGTCGCTGCCGCAGCGGCCGGTGAAAAGGGCCGCCAGGTCTACCCGGCTCCGCGGGCGGCCGCCAGGTCTACCCGGCTCCGGAGGCCGGCGCGGCCGCCGGCGGCGCCCGGAGGACGCGGGGTGTCGCTGCCGCAGCGGCCGGTGAAAAGGGCCGCCAGGTCTACCCGGCTCCGCGGGCGGCCGCCAGGTCTACCCGGCTCCGGAGGCCGGCGCGGCCGCCGGCGGCGCCCGGAGGACGCGGGGTGTCGCTGCCGCAGCGGCCGGTGAAAAGGGCCGCCAGGTCTACCCGGCTCCGCGGGCGGCCGCCAGGTCTACCCGGCTCCGGAGGCCGGCGCGGCCGCCGGCGGCGCCCGGAGGACGCGGGGTGTCGCTGCCGCAGCGGCCGGTGAAAAGAGCCGCCAGGTCTACCCGGCTCCGCGGGCGGCCGCCAGGTCTACCCGGCTCCGGAGGCCGGCGCGGCCGCCGGCGGCGCCCGGAGGACGCGGGGTGTCGCTGCCGCAGCGGCCGGTGAAAAGAGCCGCCAGGTCTACCCGGCTCCGCGGGCGGCCGCCAGGTCTACCCGGCTCCGGAGGCCGGCGCGGCCGCCGGCGGCGCCCGGAGGACGCGGGGTGTCGCTGCCGCAGCGGCCGGTGAAAAGAGCCGCCAGGTCTACCCGGCTCCGGCGGGACTTAGCCGCATTTCGGGGGCGGGGAGGTAGACCTGATAGCCCCGCCACTTTCTCGGAGCTGGCCAAGGGGTCGCTGTTTTTCGCTGCCTCCAGTTACGTCATCGTAAAAGTCGGTGTCATTGGCGGGTCTCCCCGGTGGGCAGGGACGGCACTCTTGGAGCCGGCCGGGGGCGGGGACGTGATCTCCCGTACTATAGGAGGTAGTGGTGACTCGTGCACGGAGCAGCGCTAGTGAGCGGCTGCAAGGCTTACGGCTCAGCCGGCGAAGTGGAGCGCTGGGCGGCCGTTGTGGTGGTGGTTTTGCCTGGTGGTTCGGCTCGTTTTCTGTCTGTTCGGCCAGTTGGTCTCTCCCGGTGTTTTCCAAGTAAGCCAGCCGGGCGCCTGCGAGGGTCTGGCAGGCTGGCGGTGGCTGTTGACCCGAGTGGTGCGAGAGGTGCAAAGGTGGATTCCGCAGGGCATAGCCCGGTGGCCGGCGGCGGCCACCGGCACTCGAACGCTGGAAGACCGGGTGGAGCCGAGCCTGCCTCGGCTTTCCCCCGGCCCCGGAGGGCCCGATGATGGCAAAGGTGGAGCGCTGGTATATGCGAGGGCAGCTGCCCGTGAGCATCCAGCCCGCCGCGGCTGCCGCCGCCTCCTGAGGGCCTGGTGATGGGCGGGCGAGGTGGCGGCACCTCGTCCTTTGACTCTGGCCTTAAGCTGGAGCGGGCAGAGCGGCAGCCGGTCCCGGTGGCTGGCAGCCGGATGCAGACGGCTGGGGGTTCTCGTGCGTGCCGCAGCTTCCCCCCAGCCCCCGAGGGCCCGATGATGGCACAGGTGAGAGGCCGCAGCGCCTCGTCCTGTTTTTGCCGGCATGAGCCACGCGTGGGCGGCCTGTGGTGTCCGGCCTGCCCCGGCTTGCCTGGTTGCAGGAGGGCTCGGTGGAAAGGTCTGCAGCGCTCTACCGGGTTTAGAGGTGGCGGCACCTCATCGCGTTTTCTCCGGCCTTAAGCTGGAGCCCATGCACGAATTGGGCAGAGTGCAAGCGGCAGCCGGTCCCGGTGGCTGGCAGCCGGATGCAGACGGCTGGGGGTTCTCGTGCGTGCCGCAGCTTCCCCCCAGCCCCCGAGGGCCCGATGATGGCACAGGTGAGAGGCCGCAGCGCCTCGTCCTGTTTCTGCCGGCATGAGCCACGCGTGGGCGGCCTGTGGTGTCCGGCCTGCCCCGGCTTGCCTGGTTGCAGGAGGGCTCGGTGGAAAGGTCTGCAGCGCTGTACCGGGTTAGAGGTGGCGGCACCTCATCGCGTTTTCTCCGGCCTTAAGCTGGAGCCCATGCACGAATTGGGCAGAGTGCAAGCGGCAGCCGGTCCCGGTGGCTGGCAGCCGGATGCAGACGGCTGGGGGTTC
>NW_027439312.1:155000-165000 GCF_964188355.1 Buteo buteo
CGGCCACCCTACCTGACCCTCCGGGGTCAGCCCGGTATCCCTACCCGACGCTCCGGGGTAGGCCTGGCGCCCCTACCTCATCCTCCGGGGTAGTACCCGTACCCCTACCGGTGCTCCGGGATACACCTGCGGTCCCTACAGGCGCTCCGGGGTAGGCCCGGCCACCCTACCTGACCCTCTGGGGTCAGCCCGGTGTCCCTACCCGACGCTCCGGGGTACGCCTGGCGCCCCTACCTCATGCTCCGGGGTAGTGCCGGTACCCCTGCCGGTGCTCCGGGGTACACCTGCGGTCCCTACAGGCGCTCCGGGGTAGGCCCGGCCACCCTACCTGACCCTCCGGGGTCAGCCCGGTATCCCTACCCGACGCTCCGGGGTAGGCCTGGCGCCCCTACCTCATCCTCCGGGGTAGTGCCGGTACCCCTGCCGGTGCTCCGGGGTACACCTGCGGTCCCTACAGGCGCTCCGGGGTAGGCCCGGCCACCCTACCTGACCCTCCGGGGTCAGCCCGGTGTCCCTACCCGACGCTCCGGGGTAGGCCTGGCGCCCCTACCTCATCCTCCGGGGTAGTGCCGGTACCCCTGCCGGTGCTCCGGGATACCCCTGCGGTCCCTACAGGCGCTCCGGGGTAGGCCCGGCCACCCTACCTGACCCTCTGGGGTCAGCCCGGTGTCCCTACCCGACGCTCCGGGGTAGGCCTGGCGCCCCTACCTCATCCTCCGGGGTAGTGCCGGTACCCCTGCCGGTGCTCCGGGGTACACCTGCGGTCCCTACAGGCGCTCCGGGGTAGGCCCGGCCACCCTACCTGACCCTCCGGGGTCAGCCCGGTATCCCTACCCGACGCTCCGGGGTAGGCCTGGCGCCCCTACCTCATCCTCCGGGGTAGTGCCGGTACCCCTGCCGGTGCTCCGGGGTACACCTGCGGTCCCTACAGGCGCTCCGGGGTAGGCCCGGCCACCCTACCTGACCCTCTGGGGTCAGCCCGGTGTCCCTACCCGACGCTCCGGGGTAGGCCTGGCGCCCCTACCTCATCCTCCGGGGTAGTGCCGGTACCCCTGCCGGTGCTCCGGGGTACACCTGCGGTCCCTACAGGCGCTCCGGGGTAGGCCCGGCCACCCTACCTGACCCTCCGGGGTCAGCCCGGTGTCCCTACCCGACGCTCCGGGGTAGGCCTGGCGCCCCTACCTCATCCTCCGGGGTAGTGCCGGTACCCCTACCGGTGCTCCGGGATACCCCTGCGGTCCCTACAGGCGCTCCGGGGTAGGCCCGGCCACCCTACCTGACCCTCCGGGGTCAGCCCGGTGTCCCTACCCGACGCTCCGGGGTAGGCCTGGCGCCCCTACCTCATCCTCCGGGGTAGTGCCGGTACCCCTGCCGGTGCTCCGGGGTACACCTGCGGTCCCTACAGGCGCTCCGGGGTAGGCCCGGCCACCCTACCTGACCCTCCGGGGTCAGCCCGGTATCCCTACCCGACGCTCCGGGGTAGGCCTGGCGCCCCTACCTCATCCTCCGGGGTAGTGCCGGTACCCCTGCCGGTGCTCCGGGGTACACCTGCGGTCCCTACAGGCGCTCCGGGGTAGGCCCGGCCACCCTACCTGACCCTCCGGGGTCAGCCCGGTGTCCCTACCCGACGCTCCGGGGTAGGCCTGGCGCCCCTACCTCATCCTCCGGGGTAGTGCCGGTACCCCTGCCGGTGCTCCGGGGTACACCTGCGGTCCCTACAGGCGCTCCGGGGTAGGCCCGGCCACCCTACCTGACCCTCCGGGGTCAGCCCGGTATCCCTACCCGACGCTCCGGGGTAGGCCTGGCGCCCCTACCTCATCCTCCGGGGTAGTGCCGGTACCCCTGCCGGTGCTCCGGGGTACACCTGCGGTCCCTACAGGCGCTCCGGGATAGGCCCGGCCACCCTACCTGACCCTCCGGGGTCAGCCCGGTATCCCTACCCGACGCTCCGGGGTAGGCCTGGCGCCCCTACCTCATCCTCCGGGGTAGTGCCGGTACCCCTGCCGGTGCTCCGGGGTACACCTGCGGTCCCTACAGGCGCTCCGGGGTAGGCCCGGCCACCCTACCTGACCCTCCGGGGTCAGCCCGGTATCCCTACCCGACGCTCCGGGGTAGGCCTGGCGCCCCTACCTCATCCTCCGGGGTAGTGCCGGTACCCCTGCCGGTGCTCCGGGGTACACCTGCGGTCCCTACAGGCGCTCCGGGGTAGGCCCGGCCACCCTACCTGACCCTCTGGGGTCAGCCCGGTGTCCCTACCCGACGCTCCGGGGTAGGCCTGGCGCCCCTACCTCATCCTCCGGGGTAGTGCCGGTACCCCTGCCGGTGCTCCGGGGTACACCTGCGGTCCCTACAGGCGCTCCGGGGTAGGCCCGGCCACCCTACCTGACCCTCTGGGGTCAGCCCGGTGTCCCTACCCGACGCTCCGGGGTAGGCCTGGCGCCCCTACCTCATCCTCCGGGGTAGTGCCGGTACCCCTACCGGTGCTCCGGGGTACACCTGCGGTCCCTACAGGCGCTCCGGGGTAGGCCCGGCCACCCTACCTGACTTTCTGGGGGTCAGCCCGGTATCCCTACCTGATGCTCCGGGGTAGTCCTGGCCTCCTTACCTGTGTCTCCGGGTAAACCTGGCCACGCTGCAGGGTCGGCCTGCACTCCCTGGCCGCACTACGGGCCGGTCCTGATTAGTGTATTAAGACCGCTCCGCGATTCCACTTTCTTAAAATTTATTGTGTCTGACAGCTTGTCTTTTACCGCGCACGCAGGCAGGCAGGCAGGCAGGCAGGCACGCGTCAAAAACGTGAGAGCAAAGCGTTACCCGCAGTCGGAGTACTTTATCGGTAACGACTTCTTCGGGAAGAGGCGCCGACGCTGCTCTCTCGTCTCTGTACGAGTCGGTGGCCGTCCGGGTACCGCGTGGCACCGTTGGCGTGGGATCCGCTCCTAAACGAATACAGAAGAATCGATACGCTATGAATCGTCATCGATTGAAGTTATTAACAGTTGACGAGCGATGCTGGATTGTATCGTTTATGGAGCGTCACCTACCGACTGATTTAGCGCTACGCGGTAATACGCTTTCTGGCAGTTCCTTAAATAACAAAACTCATTCGTTCACGCACGCTAGGTGTGCATCCCTTCGTTAATAGCCGGAGAAGGAATACGTACGTACGTACGTACGTACCTACCAGCGGATCGTCACGGATTGAATATGACTCGATTAGTAGTCACCAGTATTATAAATTACCGACTCCTAAAGTTTGATTGCGGCACTCCTTTAGGACCTTGCGACGCTCTTGGTTAACGTTAGCGTTCTCCGGCCCCTGCGTTATCGCGCATTAACTGTTCATTGGCCTCCGAGGGACGGCGGTCTCGCAGGCCTCTGAAGAAAGCCAGTCGGCTGCCTGACAAGCGGTCCCTGTGGCCGAGGCCGACTTAGCCGAGCATCCTCGGAGACGACGAGCTCGCGTGGCCGCCGTGCCGGCTGACCGGCCCGCCCCGGGGCCGTTTCCCCCCCGCTCCCCGTCGCCGAAGGAGCGCGCCCCCCGCCACCGCCTAAGGCCGCTGGGACCTTCCTCACCGCTCGAACGCATCCCGCCGGCGACGGAGCCGCTGATGCCCCTCTGTCGGAAGCGCGGCGCGCCTCTCCGGCAGCCCTGGCTGGGGCCCTGGAGCCCCAGGTCTCTGCCCAGGCCGAGGCACGCGGCTGCTGCTTTGCCAGGGACGGGTCCGACCGGGAGCCGAGCGCATCGCCCGTAGGCAGGCACGGGCGCAGGCCGGACGTCGAAGCGGCCGACCACCCGGGCTGTAACAGAGAAAGCGGCGTTAGCGACACCGTTACAAATCTTTCTCATTTCCACCTGCGTGCGCGCCCGCACCCCGCCAAAACAGGCCCCCGGCCCGAACGCCCACCGCCTGCTGCTGCAGCCGCTCACCCGCCCTTAGACACACGCACGCGCACGCACGCACTGCCCCCCCCCCATTCGAGTCCCCGCCCCAAACACCTCCCGCCCGCCACCGCACCCACTCGCACGGGGCTACACACGTGCGCACCCCCCCCCCCCGCAACCGGCCCCCCCCAGCCCAAACCCTCCACCCGCTGCCCCGCTCACAGTCGTGCGCTCAAAACGCACACGCGCGCAGCCCCCCCCCCCCCCCCGCCCGAAACAGGGCCCCGGGCCGACACCCCCCACCCCCGTCACCCCGGGCCCGCCGCTGCACGCACACACACACCGCCCCCCCGCCCTCCCGCCACGCAGTTCGCGCCGAGCCTGGCTGCCCCTGCTCCCCCCTTCCGCCACCAGGCTTGCCGCCCCCGGTGGTGGAAGGCGGGAGACTTTAGGACCCTGCGGCGTCCCTGCCGGCTCCGTGCCCGGGCGGGAGAGGGGAGCCCCCCCGGTGCCCTGCCGTCTCTAAACCCCAGCTGCCGAGTCCCTATCCTGCCGCACCCGTGGCCCCGCTCCCGCCTTTCTTTCTCAGCCAGCCACGCACTCGCCCTGCTCCACTCCCGCCCGCCGCCGCCGCGGGGGGAAAACTAAAGGACCGGGGGGGTGGGACGGGGACGGGGACGGGGACGGGGACGGGGGAGAGAAGTAAAAAAAATAAAACTCCAACCGATCCAAACAGAAGCCTTCTCCGAAAAGACACACCGTCCCCCCTCGCCAGCCTGCCTCTGCGCCAGGCTCCCCGCCTGCTCGCCAGCCGCTCTCGCCCTGCTGCACTCCTGCCCGCCCTCGCCGCGGGGGGAAAACTAAACGACCGGGGGGGACGGGACGGGGACGGGGACGGGGACGGGGACGGGGGAGAGAAGTAAAAAAAATAAAACTCCAACCGATCCAAACAGAAGCCTTCTCCGAAAAGACACACCGTCCCCCCTCGCCAGCCTGCCTCTGCGCCAGGCTCCCCGCCTGCTCGCCCTGCTCCACTCCTGCCCGCCCCCGCCGCGGGGGGAAAACTAAACGACCGGGGGGGGGGGGGGACGGGGACGGGGACGGGGACGGGGGAGAGAAGTAAAAAAAATAAAACTCCAACCGATCCAAACAGAAGCCTTCTCCGAAAAGACACACCGTCCCCCCTCGCCAGCCTGCCTCTGCGCCAGGCTCCCCGCCTGCTCGCCAGCCGCTCTCGCCCTGCTCCATTCCTGCCCGCCCCCGCCGCGGGGGGAAAACTAAACGACCGGGGGGGGGGGGACGGGGACGGGGACGGGGACGGGGGAGAGAAGTAAAAAAAATAAAACTCCAACCGATCCAAACAGAAGCCTTCTCCGAAAAGACACACCGTCCCCCCTCGCCAGCCTGCCTCTGCGCCAGGCTCCCCGCCTGCTCGCCAGCCGCTCTCGCCCTGCTCCACTCCTGCCCGCCCCCGCCGCGGGGGGAAAACTAAACGACCGGGGGGGGGGGGACGGGGACGGGGACGGGGACGGGGACGGGGACGGGGGAGAGAAGTAAAAAAAATAAAACTCCAACCGATCCAAACAGAAGCCTTCTCCGAAAAGACACACCGTCCCCCCTCGCCAGCCTACCTCTGCGCCAGGCTCCCCGCCTGCTCGCCAGCCGCTCTCGCCCCCCCTCTTTTCTAGCCTCCTTTCCCCGCCGCTGCTGCCGCCGCGACTGAGCAGCAGACCGTTGCCGTGGCGGGAAACACCACAGTTTCCGGGGGCCCCGTTGCCGGGCTGCAGACCACCCCACCCAGCCACCCGCCCCCCAACCCCCCGTCTCCAGGGCGCCGGAAAGTCTGTGATCGGGTGGGGCCGGGGGAGGGGGGGGGGGGGGGGCTGCACCTACTGGCCTGCAGGTCCGGGACTGCAGCGCGGGGAGGGAGGGGGAGCACACCGGTGCAGGGGTGCGTGTAGCTGTGTGTGCCTGCGTCGCGTTCTGTGTGTGTGTGTGTGTGTGTGTGCGCGCGCCTCTGAGCGCGCGTGTGTCACCGGGGGGGGGGGGGGGTGGCAGTGCCTGCAGGATCGCAGATATGTATTTTAAAGTATTTATTTTATTAAAAAAAGGAAAACGTCAAAAAAACACCAAAAAAAAACAGGCGGGGGGGGGGGGGGAGAAAAATTAAAAACAACCCCCCAAAAAAAGCCCAAGACCGCAAAAACCAAAACCAAAAGTCGGCGAGCACCCAGCAGCGCCGGGACCCGAACCTGAACCTGGCAAGGGGCTACCAGTCCTGAAGGCACCCAGTGAACAGCGAACTCGCGCCGGGGAGCCGGGCAGTTTGTGCCGGGGGCTGCCACCTCTGCCCGGACCCCGCCGACAGAATATGGTTGGGGGGGGGGGGGGGCAGCAGCGGAGCAGAGGGGCTGGCTGGTGTGGTGAAGCTGGCAAGTGCCTGGCAGCCACCGGCTCGGAATAGGTGCGTGCACGTGCATGAGAACGACGAGGGTGGGGGGGGGGGTGTGTGTGTGTCAGGAAACAAAAATTATTTTGAAAACTGGTTGTCGTTAATATTGTATTAATATTTCCCGCCGGAATCAATAAAGGTGAAATAACTCTTGCATCAGACAGTACGTTTAAACGTGCTCCCTTGGTGTAGAAGTGGTTCAAACTCGGGAAGGGGAGGGGGAAAGAAATGCCGTCCGGGAGAACCGGGAGAGGGTGGCCCTTTTAATCAGATTTGCTAAAATCTCAAAAGAAAGAAAAAAAAAAAAAAAAACGAAAAAAACGAACCAAAAACAGGCGCACCTGCCCCCCCCGCCCCCCCCCGCCCAAGGGGCACCGAACGGCTGCCAGGTCTACCCGGCTCCGCGGGCGGCCGCCAGGTCTACCCGGCTCCGGAGGCCGGCGCGGCCGCCGGCGGCGCCCGGAGGACGCGGGGTGTCGCTGCCGCAGCGGCCGGTGAAAAGGGCCGCCAGGTCTACCCGGCTCCGCGGGCGGCCGCCAGGTCTACCCGGCTCCGGAGGCCGGCGCGGCCGCCGGCGGCGCCCGGAGGACGCGGGGTGTCGCTGCCGCAGCGGCCGGTGAAAAGGGCCGCCAGGTCTACCCGGCTCCGCGGGCGGCCGCCAGGTCTACCCGGCTCCGGAGGCCGGCGCGGCCGCCGGCGGCGCCCGGAGGACGCGGGGTGTCGCTGCCGCAGCGGCCGGTGAAAAGGGCCGCCAGGTCTACCCGGCTCCGCGGGCGGCCGCCAGGTCTACCCGGCTCCGGAGGCCGGCGCGGCCGCCGGCGGCGCCCGGAGGACGCGGGGTGTCGCTGCCGCAGCGGCCGGTGAAAAGAGCCGCCAGGTCTACCCGGCTCCGCGGGCGGCCGCCAGGTCTACCCGGCTCCGGAGGCCGGCGCGGCCGCCGGCGGCGCCCGGAGGACGCGGGGTGTCGCTGCCGCAGCGGCCGGTGAAAAGAGCCGCCAGGTCTACCCGGCTCCGCGGGCGGCCGCCAGGTCTACCCGGCTCCGGAGGCCGGCGCGGCCGCCGGCGGCGCCCGGAGGACGCGGGGTGTCGCTGCCGCAGCGGCCGGTGAAAAGAGCCGCCAGGTCTACCCGGCTCCGGCGGGACTTAGCCGCATTTCGGGGGCGGGGAGGTAGACCTGATAGCCCCGCCACTTTCTCGGAGCTGGCCAAGGGGTCGCTGTTTTTCGCTGCCTCCAGTTACGTCATCGTAAAAGTCGGTGTCATTGGCGGGTCTCCCCGGTGGGCAGGGACGGCACTCTTGGAGCCGGCCGGGGGCGGGGACGTGATCTCCCGTACTATAGGAGGTAGTGGTGACTCGTGCACGGAGCAGCGCTAGTGAGCGGCTGCAAGGCTTACGGCTCAGCCGGCGAAGTGGAGCGCTGGGCGGCCGTTGTGGTGGTGGTTTTGCCTGGTGGTTCGGCTCGTTTTCTGTCTGTTCGGCCAGTTGGTCTCTCCCGGTGTTTTCCAAGTAAGCCAGCCGGGCGCCTGCGAGGGTCTGGCAGGCTGGCGGTGGCTGTTGACCCGAGTGGTGCGAGAGGTGCAAAGGTGGATTCCGCAGGGCATAGCCCGGTGGCCGGCGGCGGCCACCGGCACTCGAACGCTGGAAGACCGGGTGGAGCCGAGCCTGCCTCGGCTTTCCCCCGGCCCCGGAGGGCCCGATGATGGCAAAGGTGGAGCGCTGGTATATGCGAGGGCAGCTGCCCGTGAGCATCCAGCCCGCCGCGGCTGCCGCCGCCTCCTGAGGGCCTGGTGATGGGCGGGCGAGGTGGCGGCACCTCGTCCTTTGACTCTGGCCTTAAGCTGGAGCGGGCAGAGCGGCAGCCGGTCCCGGTGGCTGGCAGCCGGATGCAGACGGCTGGGGGTTCTCGTGCGTGCCGCAGCTTCCCCCCAGCCCCCGAGGGCCCGATGATGGCACAGGTGAGAGGCCGCAGCGCCTCGTCCTGTTTTTGCCGGCATGAGCCACGCGTGGGCGGCCTGTGGTGTCCGGCCTGCCCCGGCTTGCCTGGTTGCAGGAGGGCTCGGTGGAAAGGTCTGCAGCGCTCTACCGGGTTTAGAGGTGGCGGCACCTCATCGCGTTTTCTCCGGCCTTAAGCTGGAGCCCATGCACGAATTGGGCAGAGTGCAAGCGGCAGCCGGTCCCGGTGGCTGGCAGCCGGATGCAGACGGCTGGGGGTTCTCGTGCGTGCCGCAGCTTCCCCCCAGCCCCCGAGGGCCCGATGATGGCACAGGTGAGAGGCCGCAGCGCCTCGTCCTGTTTCTGCCGGCATGAGCCACGCGTGGGCGGCCTGTGGTGTCCGGCCTGCCCCGGCTTGCCTGGTTGCAGGAGGGCTCGGTGGAAAGGTCTGCAGCGCTGTACCGGGTTAGAGGTGGCGGCACCTCATCGCGTTTTCTCCGGCCTTAAGCTGGAGCCCATGCACGAATTGGGCAGAGTGCAAGCGGCAGCCGGTCCCGGTGGCTGGCAGCCGGATGCAGACGGCTGGGGGTTCTCGTGCGTGCCGCAGCTTCCCCCCAGCCCCCGAGGGCCCGATGATGGCACAGGTGAGAGGCCGCAGCGCCTCGTCCTGTTTCTGCCGGCATGAGCCACGCGTGGGCGGCCTGTGGTGTCCGGCCTGCCCCGGCTTGCCTGGTTGCAGGAGGGCTCGGTGGAAAGGTCTGCAGCGCTGTACCGGGTTAGAGGTGGCGGCACCTCATCGCGTTTTCTCCGGCCTTAAGCTGGAGCCCGCGAAGCGGGAAGAAAAGTGCGGCTGTACCTGGTGGCTGGCAAGTCGAACGCAGGCGGCTGGGGTTGTCTCGCTTCTGTGGCATTCCCCCAGGCCCCGAACACCCGTGCGCGGCATGGGTCCAGGTGCCTTTTTTTTCCCCGACGGCAAGCGGTTGCCTGTGGGGCGGGCAAAGACCGGCAGCCGGTGGCGGTTGCCGGCACTCGAACGCTGGAGGAGCTGGGGGAGTTGAGCCTGCTGTGGCCATCCCCCGGTCCCGTTACCTTCCTCAAGGGAATCGTTGTCTGGAGCCGGGTGGCCCGTGGCACCTCCCGCTCCACGATTTGACTGATCCAGACCCACAGGCAGCGCCCGCTGAGGCGTCCTCGGGTGCGTCGGAGAGCCTCCACGGCGGGCCGGCTCTGCCGGTGTTCAGGCCGTTGGAGCACCTCTCGCAGGCGTTGCCCTCACTCGCACGCAGAGCCCCCGCACCTGCCGTCCGCCCCCGGTTGGCGACGGGTGCGAGTGGCCGTCGCTGTCCCAGGACTCGTGGCCGTGGGGCCTCCGCTCCTTCCTCCGTTCCCTTCCCTTACTGATCGATGAGGCGTTTAGGGCGCGTCGGAGGGGCTTCCCGGCGGGCCGGCTCTGCCGGTGTTCAGGCCGGCGTTGCACCTCTCCGCAGACGTTGCCCTCTCACTCGCACGCAGAGCCCCCGCACCTGCCGTCCGCCCCCGGTTGGCGATGGGTGCGAGTGGCCGTCGCTGTCCCAGGACTCGTGGCCGTGGGGCCTCCGCTCCTTCCTCCGTTCCCTTCCCTTACTGATCGATGAGGCGTTTAGGGCGCGTCGGAGGGGCTTCCCGGCGGGCCGGCTCTGCCGGTGTTCAGGCCGGCGTTGCACCTCTCCGCAGACGTTGCCCTCTCACTC